>NW_024387274.1:971762-1035271 GCF_900408965.1 Simochromis diagramma | reverse complement strand
TTTTTTTGTTTTTATTCCTATTAATTATATTTCCACTTGTTACCTCTGAATTATTGAATCAGACCTAGATGACATGAAATTTTCAGCAAAATTATAATTCAAATACTCCTTTAATTATTGATTATTCTCATTCATTTTTTATCATTTTTTATATTTTTCCATAGTATTACATTTGAATTTAACAGATCATTCTCTCACATAACAGACAAATATTTGTGAAATTATGATACATTTCTGAATGTATTTTTACAATCTGAATATGCATATGTACAAAAAAATTTATTTAAAAAAACAAGTAAATTTTGTTTTACTATATTTACAGGGATGTTATGTTATTTTACCTTTGACATGTAAAATCAGTCTACTTATGTAAATTTAATGATATTCTAGAAAGACCAGTGTTGGGTAAGTTACTTTAAAATAGTAACTTAGTTACATTACTAGTTACTTCTCGCAAAAGTAACTCAGTTACTTCAAGTTACTCGTTACTTTCAAAGTAACTAGTTACTAGGGAAAGTAACTTTGGTTTTACTCAGAATTCTCTTGTTAATGTGTTTCTTCCATAACTTTGCCAGTCTTCTAGCTTGCTTTACTTGCCACAAGTGCACTGTGCCACCTACCAATAGAAAGGAAAAGATAATGTGCATATTTCCACGAGAGAAATCCCACGCCTGGACCATCATTGACTGCTGCCATGATTCTAGCCTACGTCACAGTGTCATGTGCGCCTTTTACATCCAACACAAAAACTGCAGTCGTGGTGCTTTGATTGTACTCAGAACTCAGAAATTCTGCCTTCCGAATAGGAAGATGTAGGTAACACCAGACTGCAGATGAGCTGCATACAGGGCTGGACTGGGACAGAAAATCGTCCCGGGCATTTTGACTAGAGACCGGCCCACCATTATAGGAAAAATCATAAAGCCTTTGAATGAAAACAAACACTGTTGTGACAGTGATGAACACTGTTCTGATGGTACATATGCATCAATCTATCAATCGTTTGTTGTAAGATTCAGATAATTAATTTTTAAAAGCAAGACATTTTAAATGAGAATAAGAAAGAAAAGTATTTCTTTGTGCCCCCCTTTCCCTGTTAATGCCCTACATGCCCCCCTGGCAAAACTTTGCTAGACCCGCCCCTGCACAGTCACCAGCTGTCAGCTACCTAAAAAAGGATCCTGGTGTTATTTGTCTCTCAGAAACAGGTTCATAACTTCCCTTCAACTCATTCCTGTCACCTAAAAGGTAAACCTGTTTCTCCATCACCTGTTCAGCTCTGATGATTCAGTAAGGACATCTCCTGGTTTCATCTTCATGTTTTCCTCTCACCATAACCAAAACGATATCATGACCAGCAGTTTTTTGCAGCTGTGGCTCCAGCAAACATCAGCTGATACTAGAAATTAATATTAAATAAATTCTAACAACAGCTGATCAATCTTAAACGTGCTGCTGTTGTTTAGCGCGACATCTGCTGGTTTCCTGTTTCTGGCGCAAAGTGGGCGATAAACAAACAAGAGAGAAAAGCCATCAGCTGATCATTGATCAGTTTCATGATTGAAGTAGAACGGGAGAGGGAGGGGGAGAGAATGAGGAAGAAGAGGCAGCTGTGGGGTAAACACAGAATAACTCCAGCTTTGTGCCTTTTTCATTGTAGCTGAATTACGGGACAAACTGTTCCTTTTCACCTCAATAAGAAACGCGTAATTTTTCTCTGAATACCAGACGGGACAGTTGGCAACTCTATAACTTATGAAACAAAATAAAGTTCACATCAGTAACATAGCACCACCCAGCTGTATAGAAACTCCGTCATGCTAGCTAGCACGCAGTACGGAAAGTCGTAACGAAAAATAAACTCCACCTAAACTTGGTTTATATCTGACCCAGAGAGACTGCAGGTCTAAACTTCTTACCTGAGTTCAGTTCACACTTGGCCGGCAGCCGCCTCGGGTCTCTTTTCCTTCTGCTTCCTCTGCTTTCCAATTTTCTGTTTAAGTTATTACTATTGTGCTAAATCATACTATTTCTGCTATTTCATAAGATTTGTGCTAAATATAGTATTTCTACCAAATATAGTATTTCTAATAATTATAGTTTTTCTACCAAATCATAGTACAGTATTTCTGCTTTTTATAGGATTTGTGCTTAATATACTATTTCTGCTTTTTATAGGATTTATGCTTAATCATACTATTTCTATATATTTCTGCCAGGTCCCCAGGCAGCCAATCCTCTGTGAGGACTCAGACATTCAAATATACATATCAGGGCCTGCAGCTTCCCAGCCAGCCAATCATATCTGAGGTCTTCTGTTTCCTCTCTCGTCATATCTCAGCGACGGTTATACAAAGAGCAATGAAAATCGCAGTCAAAGTACACCAAAGTCCGCTGATTCACCCAGTACAAGAATTATGCTTCTAGTCCACCTAGTTTTTGAGTTACACAACGTTTTGTAACTCCAAAAAAACGGCGTTTTTCGCCTCTCACCGCGATCTAATTCTGACTGCTCATCACCCTGTTTTTCCAGGTGCCCGCTCTCTTTCCCAGTGGCGCAGTTGGTAATGACACGGGTCTCCAAACCAAAGGTCGTGGGTTCGATTCCACCTTGTCAGCATGTTTTTTTCCCTACAAATTAATACACTATCACAGACCAGTAATTCATATTCATCATTTATTACAATTCTGCAAACTTTTATGATTTTACCAGCTTTTATAATATGGACCTCACATTCTTGTTAACACTCCATGGCACAAATACTCTTCCCTTTAGGCTCTGTGTATGTGTGTGTGTATCAATATTTCTCCCATTTTAAAGTATTACTCCTCCATAATTGTATTTCTGTTAAATCAAAGTACTTTTACTGCATCTTAGTACTTCTGCTCAATCACAATATTTCTGCTAAAGTATTTCTGACAAATCATGATTTTTTGTGCCAAATCATAACATTTGTGTTATGTTATAGTGTTACTACTAAGTGGAGGAATTTCTGTCATGTATATGTGCTGATTACAGTATTTCTGCTAAATCATACTATTTCTACTATATTATATTTTTCTTTCTAAATACAGCATTTCTGCTATATAATTGTATTTCTGCTATGTGATTATATTTGTGCTAAACCAGAGTATTTGTGCTGAAACATAGTATTTCTGCCAAATGATAGTATTTGTGCTAAAACATAGTATTAATTTAAAATGACAATATTCATAGTTCATCACAGTGTCTCTGGTAAATCACAGTATTTCTGCTATGTTGTACTATTTTTCTAAATCATAGTGTTTCTGTAATGTTTAAGTATTTTTGGCTAAATATATTCTTTCTGTTATCTTATACTATTTCTCCTAAATTCTTGTATTTTTGAGAAGTTATCATGTTTCTGGTAAGTTACAATATTTCTGCTAAGTTCTCCTATGCTATTGTACTTCTGCCAAGTATTATGTTTACTCTAAGATATTGTAGTTCTGCTAAGTTATTCAATTTTAGCAAAGTTCCTTTGCTTCTTCAAAGTTTTTACAATTTCTGCAACTTTTCAGCTTTTTCAGCTAGTTTTTGCAGACAGCTTCAGCTTTAAAGCATCCACACTGCATTTTCGCAGGAAATGCAAATTTTTCTAGTACTAATTGGTTTTAGAGAAGAAAACTGAATAATATAACAGTTTGGTGTCATGCCCAAATGGCAGTAGAGTAATACCTTGGTAACAATAAGATAACCTGCAAGCAATAAAAGGTAATGTCTGTGCATTTTAATTTTCTTATTTTTTTCCGAAAGGCTTTCGATTGTAGTAACCTCATAATGATAAGGTAATATTGGCTGATGTTTTTGCATAATAGAAAAGTATTATCATAGTGCTTGACTTGCATTTTCCCAGTATTCTGCTTTGTTTACAAGCAATAATGTAAATATTGTGTTTAATGTTCTGGCTTATTAACCCATAGGAATCCAGACGAATTTCTACTTTCAGGAGAATTATGGGAGACATAAATCATAAAGAATGGACCATAATTAACACATTTCGGAAAGTTTTTTCTAAATAGTTCCCACCACATTCAGAGATCACATTGGGTGTACACACTGTAATTTATTTGTCATTTGGAAATTAATTTAGACAGGTCCTTGCTTATTAGCAGAGAATTTACTTCTTATTTGGATTTCTATAACATAATAATGCTGACAACTTTGCTGGTAATGTTTAACAACAAATTCTTTGACAGCTCTGTATTACATTGCACAAATGTGCATGCAAAAAAACTGATCACTTTTATAATAAACTAGTAAAAACATATACATATTGCAAATCAGTATGCAAAAACAGAACATAAATTAAAGTTATGTATCATCAATACCATCTTGATATTATTGCTGTCAGTTCTTAAGGCTGTTTAGCCTATGCCAGAGGTCACTACCAGGCTGACAGCGGTCTGGATCGGGATTCACAAGCTGTCTTATATGGACCCAGACCTACAACCAAAACATATGGTTATGATTTAAAAGCTTATGGTGCTCTTCTATTTTAACTGGTGCAGCTTTTTTGGTCTTTACGGTAGTGGCTCAGTGGCTGAAGAAATGCACAGACCAATTGCATGATACCACTCAGTGAATCAACTCTGTGCATTCCATGCGGTAAATACAGTGCCGTTACACATGAAAAGATGGCAGAAAGAAGAAAGATAGAGATGTTAAAAAAAGGGAGAAATACAGACAACTGTGCTGGAGAAAGATGGAAAAAAAAAGAGACAGATGACACATAGAAACTAAGGAAAAAAATAAAGAAAATGGTGCAGTGCCAAAAAGAAAAGTGGAATGTGAAAATAGAGCAATGGATGAATGCTGGGCCTCTCCATTTGCAATATTACTTCCTCCAAACCATCAACGTGTCTTTTAGACCCCATTCCTACAAAACTGTTCAAAGAAGTCCTGCCATTAATTAATTCTTCGATCTTAAATATGATCAACCTATCTCTAATAATCGGCTATGTACCACAGGCCTTCAAGCTGGCTGTAGTTAAACCTTTACTCAAAAAGCATCTCTAGACCCAGCAGTCTTAGCTAATTATAGGCCAATCTCCAACCTTCCTTCCATATCAAAAATCCTTGAAAGAGTAGTTGTCAAACAGCTAACAGATCATCTGCAGAGGAATGACTTATTTGAAGAGTTTCAGTCAGGTTTCAGAGCTCATCACAGCACAGAAACAGCTTTAGTGAAGGTTACAAATGATCTTCTTATGGCCTCTGACAGTGGACTCATCTCTGTGCTTGTCCTGCTAGACCTCAGTGCAGCATTCGATACTGTTGACCATAATATCCTATTAGAGCGATTAGAACATGCTGTAGGTATTACAGGTACTGCACTGCAGTGGTTTGTATCATATCTATCTAATAGGCTCCAATTTGTGCATGTAAATGGAGAGTCCTCTTCACACATTGAGGTTAATTATGGAGTTCCACAGGGTTCAGTGCTAGGACCAATTCTGTTTACATTATACATGCTTCCCTTAGGCAGTATCATTAGAAGACATAGCATACATTTTCACTGCTATGCAGATGACACCCAGCTCTATCTGTCCATGAAGCCAGATAACACACACCAATTAGTTAAACTGCAGGAATGTCTTAAAGACATAAAGACCTGGATTGCCGCTAACTTTCTGCTTCTTAGTTCAGATAAAACTGAGGTTAGAAATATGGTATGTAACCAGATTCTTACTCTGGATGGCATTACCTTGGCCTCCAGTAATGCTGTGAGGAACCTTGGAGTCCTGTCATTGGCTTCCTGTTAAATCCAGAATTCAAAATCCTGCTCCTCACATACAAGGTCTTAAATAATCAGGCCCCATCTTATCTTAATGACCTTGTAGTACCATATCACCCTATTAGAGCACTTCGCTCTCGCTCTGCAGGCCTACTTGTTGTTCCTAGAGTATTTAAAAGTAGAATGGGAGGCAGAGCCTTCAGTTTTCAGGCCCCTCTTCTGTGGAACCAGCTTCCAGTTTGGATTCGGGAGACAGACACTATCTCTACTTTTAAGATCAGACTTCAAACTTTCCTTTTTGCTAAAGCATATAGTTAGGGCTGGACCAGGTGACCCTGAATCCTCCCTTAGTTATGCTGCAATAGACGTAGGCTGCCGTGGGATTCCCATGATGCATTGAGTTTTTCCTTTCCAGTCACCTTTCTCACTCACTATGTGTTAATAGACCTCTCTGCATTGAATCATATCTGTTATTAATCTCTGTCTCTCTTCCACAGCATGTCTTTATCCTGTCTTCCTTCTCTCACCCCAACCGGTCGCAGCAGATGGCCCCGCCCCTCCCTGAGCCTGGTTCTGCCGGAGGTTTCTTCCTGTTAAAAGGGAGTTTTTCCTTCCCACTGTCACCAAAGTGCTTGCTCATAGGGGGTCATATGATTGTTGGGTTTTTCTCTGTATCTATGAAGCGCCTTGAGGCGACTTTTGTTGTGATTTGGCGCTACATAAATAAAATTTAATTGAATTGAATTGAATGTTGATCTTTAAGACAGTGTGGACCCGAAAGGGCACTTTGTAAGAACTGACCCTTCCACGTTTACACTGGGACAAGTTTCTCAGGTATGAGGAAAGCAGCCCTGTGCATCCTGACCATGTTTGGCTCCACACTCAAAAGCGAGGCAGTGTATGAGGATGGCCCTGAATCCATTCAAGCCTGGTTTAAATTCCTGACAGGACAAGCTAGAGCTCAATTCACTCACTAAGCAAAAAAGTGTGGTAGCTGATTAAATATGGAGAGAAATGTCTCTCATAAGTGTTGTAAATGTGTACACAGCAAATTCAAAAGTGTTAAATGTTTTGGTGTTAGTAGTCTTCTTGCAAAAGTTTTTGCAAAAGAGTTAATTTTACTCTAAGTAGAGTCACATTCTTTTAATGTAACTCTGAGGTGTAAAATGATAGTAGTTAAAATTGAGTGTTAAAAATGAGTGTTTCTATGTCAAATCTGGAGGTGTTACAATGGAAACATTAATTCTTGACCTCTTAACTCTGAAATCCTACGGAGGGCTATGACACCAATAGAGTAAATTCACAGACTTCGCCCCCAGCACCATAGGCTCCAATCGAAGCTGAAGTGAAGCCGTTTCAGAGCATTTTGCTCTACATATTTGAGTTGTTTACCATACTTGGTAAGTCATTTTTTCAAAGATTGTTTCAATTATTATTATTAGCTTTTACTTCTGTGGCTCTTTGGAGTTGAGACAAAGCTGTGTGAAAGGCATTAGCCATGTTGCTCGCTGATAGCATAATATTCTGTTTTAGCTAGCTGAAAGGTATTGTTTGTGGGCAAAAACCACAGCCTTGAAAAAAAGCTTGCATGTGAATTTTCAGTCAAATTTTTGGTCAAATACACCTAAAACAATGTCTAGAATGTGAAATGTTGGTATAATGGTGCTACTTGAAGCCTGAAAACGATCGCCCATAAAAAACAAACAAACGAGCAAACAGCAGTAGCAGACGTCCTGACTGGGTTCTACGTTAGCATTTAGATCCCTCCAGAGTTTTGTGCACACGGTTTAGGTAAAAATGAAAAAGGTTGAGGTTTTACATTTAGTTCAGTATTACCTGTTGTCTGTGTCCTTGTCTTTTGGGAAAATACTTTACACAACTAATGGCTCAAAGAGGATTCCTTTTTTTTTTTTTACTGTGCTGCAGTTTATTACCAGATTATTTGTGCCATTAATTAGTGTCAACTAATTTTTATTCAATCTCCACATAGGACATGCTTGTGAAGATGGAATATGGGGGAGAGCAGAAGTGCGTTGAAGTTCCACAAAGTGATGAATGAAGGACATGCATATTGTATTGAAGAAATAAGTTATGAGAATGCTGTTATTTGCATTTACCAGCTCACCTATGTCAGACCTTTTGATAAACAAAATTCTAATGAAAGTGAGAACATGTACACTGTTACATCTTTCAGAAAATGTTTTGAAATTGTGGTGCACAGTTCAGAATAAATGTTTTTCAAAAACCATTGCGTCTTTTTAGTAAATGTTTATTTCTAAAAGAAATTTCTAGAAATTCAGAACAGTAAAATTCCCGCCTTTTAGAATTAATTAGAAGATAACTCTTACGTAGTTAAACTAAAATACTCTTTGAGAGTTAATATATAAACTCTTAACATCTAGTTAGCATTAGTAAGTGTTAAATTATCAACTCCAGACAGATTTGGTGTTTAACACTAAATCAGAGTTAACGTACCAACTATCCAAAAAGAGTTAAATTAACATTCTCTGGTGTGGACCCATATAGACACTTTAATAGTGTTGAAATCAAAACTGACTGTTAATTTGGACATGCTGGATTTGCTGTGTACGATATGGCCCACAAGCAGAAACTACGATTTACACATATGTACATTGATTTGTGTGTAACTTTTGAGGACTCATAAGTGCGTGCTCCAACCCACACACTAATATATAAATCACACATATTGTTGTTTTTTTTATAAGCACCAACATACAAACCTGAAAAAATAATGATCATTTACGCTCAATTTATTAAGTTCAGCTTCACAAAAGCGATAATTTTCTCTTTCAAAAACCTTTCTGTGCATGCAAATATCTAAAAATACACATAATTCTCCTCGCTCACAAAACCTTAAATGCATATGCACCAATCACCTGATACACACAGACCACGTCACACACCCACTGGGGTTTTGAGGTAAATTTAACACTGCCAGCTTCACACAGCTCCACAAATGTAAGCTACTTTCAAGTCACAGTGTAAAACTGGGGCATCTGGGCTTCCCGTGTATATATACAGTGGGGCAAAAAAGTATTTAGTCAGCCACCGATTGTGCAAGTTCCCCCACTTAAAATGATGACAGAGGTCAGTAATTTGCACCAGAGGTACACTTCAACTGTGAGAGACAGAATGTGAAAAAAAAAATCCATGAATTCACATGGTAGGATTTGTAAAGAATTTATTCGTAAATTAGGGTGGAAAATAAGTATTTGGTCACCTCAAACAAGGAAAATCTCTGGCTCTCACAGACCTGTAACGTCTTCTGTAACAAGCTTTTCTGTCCCCCACTCGTTACCTGTATGAATGGCACCTGTTTGAACTCATCATCTGTATAAAAGACACCTGTCCACAGCCTCAAACAGTCAGACTCCAAACTCCGCCATGGCCAAGACCAAAGAGCTTTCGAAGGACACCAGGAAAAGTATTGTAGACCTGCACCAGACTGGGAAGAGTGAATCTACAATAGGCAAGCAGCTTGGTGTGAAAAAATCAACTGTGGGAGCAATCATCAGAAAATGGAAGACATACAAGACCACTGATAATCTCCCTCGATCTGGGGCTCCACGCAAGATCTCATCCCGTGGGGTCAAAATGATCATGAGAACGGTGAGCAAAGATCCCAGAACCACACGGGGGGACCTGGTGAATGACCTGCAGAGAGCTGGGACCAAAGTAACAAAGGTCACCATCAGTAACACACTACAACGGCAGGGAATCAAATCCCGCAGTGCCAGACGTGTTCCGCTGCTGAAGCCAGTGCATGTCCAGGCCTGTCTGAAGTTTGCCAGAGAGCACATGGATGATACAGCAGAGGATTGGGAGAATGTCATGTGGTCAGATGGAACCAAAGTAGAACTTTTTGGTATAAACTCAACTCGTCGTGTTTGGAGGAAGAAGAATACTGAGTTGCATCCCAAGAACACCATACCTACTGTGAAGCATGGGGGTGGAAACATCATGCTATGGGGCTGTTTTTCTGCCAAGGGGACAGGACGACTGATCCGTGTTAAGGACAGAATGAATGGGGCCATGTATCGTGAGATTTTGAGCCAAAACCTCCTTCCATCAGTGAGAACTTTGAAGATGAAACGAGGTTGGGTCTTCCAACATGACAATGATCCAAAACACACCGCCCGGGCAACAAAGGAGTGGCTCCGTAAGAAGCATTTGAAAGTCCTGGAGTGGCCTAGCCAGTCTCCAGACCTCAACCCCATAGAAAATCTGTGGCGGGAGTTGAAAGTCCGTGTTGCTCGGCGACAGCCCCAAAACATCACTGCTCTCGAGAAGATCTGCATGGAGGAATGGGCCAAAATACCAGCTACTGTGTGTGCAAACCTGGTAAAGACCTATAGTAAACGTTTGACCTCTGTTATTGCCAACAAAGGTTATGTTACAAAGTATTGAGTTGTATTTTTGTTATTGACCAAATACTTATTTTCCACCCTGATTTACGAATAAATTCTTTACAAATCCTACCATGTGGATTCATGGATTTTTTTTTTTCACATTCTGTCTCTCACAGTTGAAGTGTACCTCGGGTGCAAATTACTGACCTCTGTCATCATTTTAGGTGGGGTAACTTGCACAATCGGTGGCTGACTAAATACTTTTTTGCCCCACTGTATATACCTGTGGGTGGTTTTTTGTTTTGTTTAATTTTGTTTATTTTTTTTATTTCACAGGACACTTGTACACACAAAGGTTTTTAAAAGAGAAAATGATTGGACTTATGAAACTGGCCTTAGTAAATGTGTGCAGCTTTCAAAAACTATTTTAAATAGACCCATACATTATATTGTTATATTTAATGTTGTGATCCATGAAAACATGTGTTGTCATTTTCCAGCAATCCTTTAATTATGTTTTATACTGTTAGCATTTAGTTTTAAATATTAAGAAAATGTTTTTGAAAATGTTGGTTTAGTGTTTTGCATAAGGTTTTGCAGTTCATCATCAGATTTCCTTTTTTATTCAGTGATAGACATGGTATTAATTAGAAACAAGACAATATTGTAATTTGCAGTCCTGATCCCTGCTTATTACACAGAAACTACCAGTGTTTCCTGGTAATCATCACACTCCTTGAAGACTTCTTGCTTTAAAATGTTGTTAATATTACACTATTAATGACCTTTTAAAGCAAGCAAAACAGGCAGTTTTCCATTTTCCAGCCCTGATCCTACTGATCCCTTCATGCACTCCAGTTAGCAGGAGAGCCCCCCCCCCCAAGCCACAAAGACTGTGAAAACCTGTCCAGAAGGTGCACCACATCAGCTGCAGGACTGTTTTGAAAACACAGAGTGTTTGAACACCAGGACCTCGAGGATCATACTACATCAGTGCTCTCCTACATCAACTTCTGTGTCAGCAGTGTCACTGTGGACAAACATCTCTGGGTGTATTCCAACCAGAAACCCTGGATGACTAAAGACGTCCAGGTCCTGCTGAAGCAACATGACACTGTTTTCATATCCGGGGACGGTATACAGTACAGTGCAGCCAGATCTGATCTGAAAAGAGGTATCAGAGAGGCCAAGGCAGCGCACAAGAGGAAGATTGAAGACAACTTCAGCAACAACAGTTTATGACAGTTATCGCAGTGAGTTTAGTACTTAACCAACTACAAGCTTGCAATACCACGATGACTGAGGGCAACATGGCACTTGCGGAGGAGCTGAACAACATCTTTGCATGCTTTGAGCAGACCAGAGGCAGCATCAGCCTAAGTCTCATGGTGCAGGAATATGAGGTGAGGCGCACACAGAGGGCAGTGAACCCCAGGACGGCCGCTGGTCCAGATGGGGTGACCGGGAGAGTCCGAAAAGAATGTGCAGACTAGCTGGCTGGGGTCTTCACTAAGATCTTCAACGCTTCACTGTCCCAGTCCTGCATCCCTCTGTGCCTAAAGTCGGCCACAATTGTCCTGCTGCCTAAACAGACCAACATTAGCAGCCTCAATGACTACCGACCAGTTACTCTAAAAAATGTTACAATGAAGTGTTTCAAAAAACTGGTCCAACGCCGCATCATGTCCTGCCTGCCACCTACATTTGACCCACTCCAGATTGCATATATAGCTACCAGGTCAACTGAAGACACCATTGTTACAACGCTCCACACCACCATCCCCCACCTGGAACAACAGCAGCGTTACACCAGGCTGCTCTTTGTTGACTTTAGCTCTGCTTTCAATGTGAAACTCCCACACAGACTGTTGTGTTTACAAGGTTCTATAATAAAGGAAGCAAATTAGTACATGCTGTTACCCTGTCAGACCAGGGGTGCCGCTAATGAGGCTGGGTAAGAGAGAGGGGAGAAGAAGAAAGTAGAGAGAGGAAAAAAGATGGAGCTCCGCTGTAAAGCCTGAGATAAAGTGTTGAACCCAGACGTCGCCTCCGCTGCCTGATTACAAACTCAACACAGACTAATAATAAAACTGCTGGATATCAGACTTCCTTTTACCACCTGCAGCTGGATCAGAGATTTTCTCTTGGACCGTGTACAGGGAGTTAGACTGGGTCCTCATCTTTCCTAAGCCCTCAACCTTATTACCGGCTCTCCATAAGGCCGTGTACTAAGGCCCCTACTGAATAATCTGTACACACATGACTGTGTCAGTACCACTGACTGTATAAAAAGATGGACGACCAGGCTGCACTTCTTCGCACTTCCTTTTGAATGATTCAGCACTCCAGAGTTTTTGTTATCCATTGTTAGACAGAGATGAAATCAGCTGCACACCCCATACAGGCCCAGAGTTACTGTTAATATCAAGAATGTAATGCTGTTCTTTGAGATTTTAACATCAGACTGAGGAGGATATAAAACTGAAGATTTAAACAGTTTTAGATCCATTACACTCACAGAGCACTCTACAGCTGAGGACAGCTTCTGTAATCATATAATGTTTACCTTTGAGTTGTTGGTGCTTTTTAAATGGAGATTTGCTAAGATAAGAAGATGGAGCAGATTTCAGTCCTGGTTCAATCTGCTGCTGCATCGTGGTCACCAACATACGGGGGTATAATCACCAGTGTTTGAGTTGCTGCCTGAGTATTGGACAAGAAATATTAATGCTTTAAATCATTTCTCTCAAAGGATGTAAGCTGTACAGAGTACTGCACATGTAACTTTGTGAAAACAATACACACAGTCAGTGCTAAAAAAAAATCATCAGTGGAAAAATTAAACATAAATTTTAACTTAAGGTGCCAAACAGCTGTAGTTGGCTTCAGTACATAAATATCGAGTTTTGCTATTTTAATCCATAGTTAACGATTAATGAGGGGTTAGTGAAGTGCAAGCTTTTTAAAAAATTTGGTGTTACTGTCCCTACAGATGTGGCAAGCGACAGAAAACATGCTGCTGCTTGCACATATTTAATAACCAGCTCTGCACAGGAGCTGAAGCAGAGTCCAGCCTGTTACTCTTACAATATAATACTCATAATAAAAGTACAGTAACAGTAGTTAGTTAGGGACTGAGCAGCCTGGTGCTTTTCTCTTGATTTCTTTAGTCAGGGTAAATTCATTCACCTGCATGGATTAGCTAAACGAACTTTACAAAACAAGTTTCCCCGACAGCCAATTTACAAGTCTCTAACATGTAATTTGAACAAAATTAATTTATGTTTCCAAGGTGAACATAATTAAATCATATACAATCTGCATAAAATTTACCAACTTAGCACCTCTCAAATTTATTCTTGTTGATATGACATAATAAAATCTAACAAGAGTGGTTAGTTGCCTTAAAGACTCGCGATATCACAGGATCACGGGTGATTTTAACCACAGGAGGCAGGAAAGCACATGGTTTGCTTCGCGGTCATCTTGGAAAGATAAGAGTGAATCTGTCTTCATCCATCCAGATGAAAATACTTTTTGGGCAAAGATATCATTTGTTTGTCTATTCTTTTCAGTGATATTTATTCACATTTGTTTTTTGTTGTTTTTTTTAAATCTGTCTGTTTATGCCATTCTAGCTAGCTAACACATTAGTGCAACAATGTAGCACAATGTCAAGCTAGCACAAGTATAAAAGCCTAATATGAAAGACATAGCTACTTCAAATGTAGACAGGGTAGCAAGTTTTCAGACCCCCTTAGCGACTTTTTTTCTAAAAAGCGACTAGCGACAAATCTGGCGACTTTTTCTGGTGTTATTGGAGACTTATTTATGACGACTTTTTGACGTTAAAGGGTGTATTGCTTTTACTCTCAACAAGCAGCGGGTGCTGCCGTGGGCACCTCGCCGGTTCCAAGGCGCTCACGGGTGGAGGATAGTCCTCCCCCCGCTGCTATCAGGGTAGGAGATGTTCACACCTATGCGTCCAAACTGCAAATGAATCGCGCATGAGCGAAGCCGCTGCTCCTGCACTGACTGTAACGCAGTCAGCTCTTCTTTTACTCTTATGCTGTTTTGTGGATCACAAGGTTTAAAACTACTTATAAACACACACACACAAAGTAACTCCACCAGAGTGCCTATTTCGGGTCACTTTTGCAATAATTGCTAAAAGAAATTTAATTTGTAGCTCTAAATGCATTTAGGACGTTTTTTACTCACTTTATGTCTCTTCCACGATGTTATTTCTCTCTCCAACAACGTAGGTTACAATTACACTGTTCCAAAAAATAGTAATGTCAAAGTAGCTTACTGTATATTTTACAGTTTTTTACTGTCTTTCTAGAATATCATTAAATTTACATAAGTAGACTGATTTTACATGTCAAAGGTAAAATAACATAACATCACTATAAATATAGTAAAACACAATTTACTTGCTTTTTAAATATATATTTTTTTATACATATGCATATTTAGATTATAAAAATACATTCAGAAATGTATCATAATTTCACAAATATTTGTCTGTTATGTGAGAGAATGATCTGTTAAATTCAAATGTAATACTATGGAAAAATATATAAAATGATCGAAAATTAATGAGAATAATCAATAATTAAAGGAGTATTTGAATTATAATTTTGCTGAAAATCTCATGTCATCTAGGTCTGATTCAATAATTCAGAGGTAACAAGTGAAAATATAATTTCAGTTCAGTTCAGTTCAGTTCTTTTTTATTTCAAACATATACATTCACCAACGTTTCATAAAATCATTCCATACAGTTGTTTGAAAAGGAGTAGTCAGAAGTATATACTAATTAATAGGAATATAAACTAAAAAAAAAACATATAAAACATTGCACGGTCACGCTGTGCTAATTATATATTTTAAAAAATAAATGTAGAGGTAGGAATTGCAATTAATACAAATCTCAAAGTATTCACAACATTCCTGAACAGAAATAGGCCTCTGCACCTGGGGTGAGGGTGTGGCCATGAAAACAATGTGACATGCCATTGGATGTTGGGACACATAATAACATGACGCTAAGCATCGGCCAATGAATGTGAACTAACAACCACAAGGTCGCGGGTATGGCAGCACTGTAGGAAAAAATCCTAATATAAAAGTATTTTACTGCATTTTACAGTTTTGCTCTGTTCTTCTAGAATATCATGAAAGTTACGTAAATAGACTGTGATTTCACATTTCAAATGCAAATTAACGTTAAATCACTGTAATGTAATAAAACATAATTGTCATGATTATTAAATGTATCTGTCTGTACATATGCATATTTAGATTAAAATATATTCACAAATGTATCATGATTTCACAAATATCTGTCCGTTATTTGAAAGATTGAACTGTTGAATTCAAATGTAATGCTATGGAAAAGTATATAACATGATTCCTATAAGCTTGTGTTACATCACATAAGTATTATTATCATTGCTGTTTAGGGCGATCGTGGCTCAAGAGTTGGCAGTTTGCCTTGTGATCAGAAGGTTGCTGGTTCGAGCTCGGACACTCTCGGTATTGTGTCTGTGGTCAAGACTCTTCGCCTACTGGTGAGGGGCCGATGGTGCGATATGGCAGCCTCGCCTCTGTCAGTCTGTCCCAGGGCATGCAATCCATTATTATTTAAACCACCTGTTAACTGTATATTTCTGTACATTTACGTATTATAATTCATATTGCCACATTCATTGACCTTGTTTATAGGTAATTTCATTGTTTGATCACTTTAAAATGTTCCTAATTTAATGTCTAAAAGCACTTGGAAAAGGCAGAATCCCATGTAAAATTAGCACAACAAACTCTATTTTCATTACTGAAAATAACTGTATTTTCATGAGAAAGTTATTTTCTGTTATTTTATGGTAGTATTTTGGCGCCCCGGCTGCCGGAATATTACCGTTTTTTTAAGATGTTTTTTTAACAGTGTATATTAGCATGACCTATTATGCAAATTAGGCAATGACGTCATTTAGCGACTTCTAGCGACTTTTAGGACAACCAATAGCGATTTTCCTTACTGAGGAGTTGGCAACACTGAATGTAGATATTGTTTATAACTTAACACCTGCATATAAGCTAGTTGGGCTCTACCACAGAAACTGTTGAGATAAATGTAAATTTTATTTATGGGTTGTTGAAATGTGTAAGTTTGTAAGTTTCAACTGTTGCACAGTAGTTTATGATGTTATGACTGACACATCACTACAATTTATTATTATGGTAGTAATAGTAGTTAGAATCAAACTTATGAGAAAGGAGACCCCTTGAACCTTGAATCAGCCTGATGAGAACTACTGATAATGAAAGAATCTTTGGAAAAAAATTATTTGAGGAGAATTTTGTTAATTTTAGTCTGACCCTAATCCCATCCACTGACATGGAGGAGGCAGGGTTTATGACCTATACTTTAGCCAGACACCAGGGGTCGATAGAGAAGTGCTGGCTTCCTTTTTGGGGAGCTCTTAGATGGTCCATATTTTCTACAGTCATTTATCAGTACCCACCCACACAGTGCACTCATTAAGTTTGCAGATGTTACTACCTTGGAGGGGTTAATCTCTGGGGGAGACGAGACACCATACAGAGCTGTATCAAAGGCTCAAAGGCTGTTGGATTGGTGTGCACCAAGACAAAAGAGCTGGCAGTTGACTTCAGAAGGAGGAAGTCCGTGCCTGCAGCCCATTAGCATCAACGGGGAGTGCATGGAAAGGATGTCCAGTTTCAAGTTCCTGAAAGGTGTGCACATAGACACAAACCTCCAATGGAGCTCAAAGACCTCCAAAGACCAGTTGTAAAGAAGGCCCAACAGCTTCTCCATTTTTTGAGACTCTTCAGAAAAATGGACCTGAAGAGGGAGCTGCGGATCATCTTTTACCGTTGTTCCATTGAAAGTCTGCTGACATACTGCATGTTTGCATGGCAAACAAAAAGGCACTTCAATGGGTCATTAATATGGCCCAAAAAATGATTGGACATCCTCTTCCCTCCCTGAAGGACCTGTGCAGCACTCGCTGTCTCAAGAGGGCATGCAGCACCCAGGACATCGGATGGTTAAGCTGTTGCCTTCTGGCAGGAGATTCAGATTGCTGAGGTCGCGGACAAACAGACTCAAGGACATCTTTTACAAAAGGACAATAGGTCTAATCAATGCTAACAATGACCTGATTGGCTACCTCCGTAGTCTTTTTTGGGGGAACAATAATAATAATGTGCAATAAACATTCACTTATTCTTTTATTTATTTATTAAGTCATCCCTTTTTTTGTGTGCATACCTTTCTTGCAAAAATCTACTTTAAAGTTACTGTGTTGGATTTGTACTATGTTGTGTTGTGTATTGTTGTGTAAACAAATAAGAATAAATAAAACAAATAAATGAGGTTTATTTGTACAACACCTAATTTGTCTGTCATACAGCTTTTGTTTATTAATGTTTGGGGTGGTGCGTGCGCAGGGATGGGGGCTGCGGTTGCACCAAACCATTATCTTGCCTAGGGCACTAAAATCCCTAGAGCCGTCTCTGGATTTATTCTAATGATTTTTCATTAATACAGAATATTTTTTTCTAACAGTTTAACTGTTGCACTTACTTAACTGGGAGGATATTCACAAATTCAACTGTCCTGTATCAAAAACCCATCTTTGTAGCTGTCATTAATTTAGCTGTCAAGCAAATGTATAGGGACCTCTACAAAGTGAAACAGAGGTACTACAGTATAACACAAATATTGAAGAATTGGCCACTCCTAATTTCTATTGATCTGTTAACCTTATAAGGTAAAACTATAACGTTCATGTCACATAGCCTCTGTCCGCCATGGGACAGAGGCTACATACAATCAATGCCATGATTGTATGTGAACTAAAAGCTGACTTCGTTGATTTTTAAATAATTTAAAGGAAATGCACACCCCATTGTATCTAAAATAAATCACTTTTTATGTTTGTATTTTCTTAATAATATTGACATATTTTTTTGTTTGATTTTAGGAATATTTAGAAGCCATTTTTGTTTTCAAGGTCAAGAAAATAACTGTCCTTATTGGTTCTCATTTTCAGAGGTAAAAAGAATTCAGCTCACCCAGAATGGCATTTTGATCTGTGCCTCAGTGCTTCTGACCTGCTTTTCAATAGTAATGGCATTGTATTACAGCCAGTTCCAGCTTACTGAGTCTCAAGATTGAGCTTTTTGCAGTCAAAAAAGGTGTAACATTCAGACAAGTTACTTTCCTTTGTCCTTGGCCACAAAATGTGATTTCCAAAATTTGTTGTTATGTAGTCGGTTAATGCTGACACTCTCTCAAGGTGAATAAATTCTGTTTTTAGTGCTCTAAACATTATATCCATAAGACCAGTCAAACATCTGTTTTGCAAATATTCCACTTTGTCTCATATGATTACTTAGTCATAGATTAATGTATATTACACGGGTATAGAAAATATTCTTATTCAGCATTAATCAGCTGTAGTATGGTTTTGTCTTCATGTTAAACGTCTGTAAAACCAGTCAATTAATAAATGAGAGAGTTGCCTATTTACTGGATAGGCTTCAGGGATAGGCTTCTGTCCCCTGCAATGTTTTGTTTGTTTATTGGCATTTTCTTGACAGTCAGTTGCAACCTGACTGACAGACCAAAAGTTATATTAAAATGTGATCTGCAATTATATTAATATTTGAAACATCCCTGTTTATTAAAATATATTTTTTGAATTCCAAACAGCTATCTAAAAATTACAATTATTTAATATTTAAGCTTTTTTCCCCACATTGACTTTGGTTTACTAGGTGTACTGGGAAGAGTTTCAATCAGTACAGTAATAACTAATTATAACCACATGCTCATATTTATTGCAGTCTGATTTTGTGATTTATTTAGCTGACGCAGTTTTAATACTCATCAAACTAACATTCAGCCCACTGGGTGTCAGTAAGTATGAAAACATTTGGAGGCTATAATTTTTTGGACTTTTCACTTGTCAGAGATGATTAAGAATTTAACATCAAGTGTGTTACTTTTATTCAATCCAGGGGTCTGAACGAAAGAGTTTACAGTCTTCTTACAGACAAATTATCCATGACATTCCATACCGTGTTGAGGTTAATGGTATGGCAATGCATTTGAGTAATTACAGATTGAATTTCAAATATTAAGAAAGATTATAAACAATTGCATTAATTTTCCTATAGACTCTTCATGTAGGTGGCCCCTACTGGGCAGACTTGACGCAAAAACAAAATGTGCACATTTTCCACAGTATAGACACTGACTAGCCTGCCTCCTTTGTCTTATCTAAGAACTTAGCCTCCCAACGTAGGTCATGTCTGACTGAAGTTCCAGAGATGGAGTGCATTAACCAGCACAATCAGCTTCTGCTCCTCTCCAGCCAGGATGTGGAAATTGAGAGTATTGACACGAGACATGCTGAAAACTGGAGTAGCTTTTTTCATGCAGGTGAACAGCCATTTTTACAGAAAGAAAATCTAGATTCAAATGAATCAATTTTTCAGACTATGAAGAAACACACCTCTCAAATCACAGTCCTCTCATTTAGTCTCTGCTACAGCTGTACAGTAACAGCCTATACCCACTTCAAGTCCTTCCCACAGATTAAATCAGGTTAGCTATTTTGACTTGGTCAGAAGGGTATGAATGGGTTAGTTGGCAAAATACAAACAGAGTTATTCTGAGGCAAATTGCCAAAGACTATTTTACAAATGATGTGAGTAGTCTTCTGAATGGGGAATAAATGCTTTATTCACTGGTATCTACTGTGGTGCCTTGGGGAGTGACCATAACACAGCAGCATGAGATGTAGGAACACATAACAGTGTTTACAGATTCATATTTGCATCATACCTCCAAGCTGGTGTAATTATTCCTGAGTTTGCTCTGACTCATGGAGTTTTGCTTTCCCCAGTAAAGCTTCTTCAGTGCTCTATGCACCAAATCATACAGATCATACACTGGAAAGTTTCTGCAATGTCACAACTACAATACCCAATAGAAAAAGTTAAATGTTCTAACAATTTCGGGATAACACTTCAGCATTTCCCACAGTTCAGGAGAGTATTTTAATTTTAAATGTTGCAGGTTCAAGCAGATTCTGGTTTGTATACAGACTGTATAACTTCAACATCATTGCCACAGATACAGATAAGCATCCTGTGTGGTTTTTTTTTTATAGACTTGGATTCAAGTAAGTATTCTATTTATACAGCTTAGGGCTTAGGTGAGTTGTTCTCTACGGGGCAAGAGTAGATCAGACAGGCATTTCCAAAAGTTGGGCAGGCCAGAACACCAGGAAAGACATTGTAATAGATGTGATAGAAGAGGTTTGATGGGATGCGCTGTGCCAAGGCTTTGGAGCATGTGTCGAGAAATCCAGGAAGGCTTTTGTCAAACGCGTTTCAAGGCTTGTTTCTTTAAGGGCGAGGGATGTTATAGACAGCTGAAGTCTCAATGTTTCAGAAAGTGGCTCAAGTGTTTGTGTGATTTATGAACATATACAAAGCAGACTGTGTTCTTGTTAGAGTTTGGCTCTGTGACATAGAGGAGCTTGTTTTCATGGAGCCTGCTGAAAGGAGAAGTTTAATCCTGTCTGGCAATCTTATAATAAAGTCTTACAAATAATATGTCTGTAAATAATGAAATTTGTTACTACTATGATATTCACAGTAATTGAAAAAAATACTTAATAGCTGTTTTGCAAATGTAAGCAATTAATTAACTTAATACATTTTTTAGATGTCTTTCTGTTTGCTTTTCCTCACTCATTGAGAAACCTCAAGTCTGTTTTGGGCTTCATCAAGTGCACTGATTTATCCTGACATATTAGAGAGAGTTGGTGAAATCTAGATTCGTCTATTGCTATTATATATGGACTAAATGTTGACGACCTCTTCTTTTTTCATACATTCTTCACTGTCGGATCGTTTTGATACCACTTTTACACCTTATTTTCACCAGTACACAACTCACATTATAGCTTGAACTACTTTTTAGTTGGTAGCTCAATTGCAAGCGATATTACAGACACTCAAGCTCTCGAAACTTTAACATAAACACATCTCTGACAGCTTGGTGGGAATTTTTAAAAATAATAAAATCTTTAGTTATCCAGTGTAAATTACCACCCATTTGGAACAATTCAAATATAGGTCAGAAAACAAAAAAATGATACTTTCTGTCATGAGAATCACCAATTACTCCACTAACTGCATGTCTTTGGAATGTGTGGGTAATGGTAAAACAGGTTTATCAATATAAGACAAACAAACAAAAACAAAACTTTAAGTAATTATTGAAGTCAAGGATTAAATAAATTTATTAAGTTATAAGATGTTTATGTCAAAACCGTTGCAGTGTTTTCAAAAGATGGTTCTGCTTATGAATACTGGAGTGTTGGGGACCTTATCATTTTAATTTAATTAATTAAAAATCAATGTATTTAATTTAAAACATTTAATAAATCATTTATTTCCAATTTTAATTCATTAGAGTCACATTTAACTAATTATTTAATCATTAATTAATTAATTAATCTCTCTGGCATTGGAGAAGACCCTTTCATATGGCAATAAAGAGACAGGGGTACAAAAGTATCCCACAGCAACTTAAATATAGGCACCTCTGCCGAAACGATGCCCAGGTGTTCTTGTACCCCAGTTGCTTGGCACACAACAAACACTTTAGCTTGGAATGGAAAAAAACAAAACAAATAAATCAAAACAACAGATCTTGGGACCAAAAGTCCCAGTTTTTGTGCTTTTGGATTGAGCACAGGGGGAAAGTCAGTTCCGCTCACAACTGTGGCTAGGGCTGGGTGCCTAGTGTTTGATGAGGGTGAAGATACTTGCTCTAGCTGAGGCTTCTCGTCAGGATGCACGGACAGAAAAAAAAATCATACTCATTAGAAATCATCATCATCTTCCCCCTGTATGGATATTTTTTTTTAAGAAAGAAAAAAGATATTTTTTAAAAAGAGAGAGAACCCCAAAACATGCTGCGCCAAATATTGGTCCACCCCAAGGATCGGGTTAAGTGTTAAGTGCCAGGAGGATTTATACATCGGGGAAAACAAACAACCTCTGGCGAAGTGGCTGGCACAACAAAGAAGAGTGGCCTCGTCAGGCCAGGACTCCGCAGTCTATTTACACCTACAGGCCAGTGGGTACATCTGTCACCATCTTACTGTGATTGCAGCCATTCCCCAACAATCTGTGAATGTTACTCATGGCCATTGATCAGTGGGCTTTGATCAGTGGTTGTTGATCAGTGGTTATGAGAATTTGCATAATTATGATCAAGGAACTGACCTCCCAGCCCTTCGTTCCTTAAGTGGTGCTAGTTTCAGTCATTATGCAAATGCACTGTTTATAAGATTGGGGAAACCTGCAGTCAGCTGAGACTGAAGAAGTCACTTGGATGAGTGACGAAACGTTTCTCCCACTGAAAACATTGCGTCCAGATAAACAGAATCAACTTTTGCAGATTAGGCTGTTTACCATTACTCCTTTTTGTACATGCTACCTGAGGCACTTTCCCCAGAGACTCTTCCTTGTCTAACCGCCAGTGTTGGGAAGGTTACTTTTAAAATGTATTCCATTACAGAATACAGAATACATGTCCCAAAATGTATTCTGTAACGTATTCCGTTACGTTACTCAATGACAGTAACGTATTCTGAATACTTTGGATTACTTAATATATTATCATACTTTTTACAACAATGTGAATGTACTATTGCTGTGTGATTTATTACTATTACTGAAGGTCCGCGACTCCGAACTGTAGTAAAGGGACCTCTGACTAATACGGCGGGGTCCCTGTCGGCTCGTAGCCGAAAAATAGCTTTACTTTGTTGTGTGGGTCAACTTTTCTTGCGAGAGACAGAGAGAGGCGTTGAAAGACTGCTCCAACGGAACTTATTGTTTTCGGAGGAAAACACGAACACGGTGTACAGTCGAGTCTTAATAGCTTACTTACAACTGGGCTCGTCAGGCACTCTTCTTGGCTGAAGTGGTTATTATTATATTTACATGCTTCCAGCTCCCGTTTTTCCTCGATGACAACTCGTACCTTTCCACTCCCCTTTTTCTCCCTCCTCGCGCTCACAGACCCATAACGTGTATGGCAGTCCATTCTCCCTGCAACACGGACTACACTGCCCATGATGCTACATTCTTTAGAGCTATGCTTGTAGCATTCTGCCTGTTAGCTTAGCACAACAACAACAACAACAACAACGAAAAGGCGCTCTCTCACCCAGGAAACACACAGTCGCAGAGAGAGAGAGAGAGCGTCGCCCTGTAACCATGGCAACCGTAACGCTGCCGCTTGGAACAACAGAACGTAGCTGTCAAACAAAACCCAAACAGTCCTGACCCGCGACAAAATGAAACAGGAAAGTACCGCAGTGTAATCCATTTATTTCAACAAAGTAACTGTATTCTGAATACCACCTTTTTAAACGGTAACTGTATCGGAATACAGTTACTCATATTTTGTATTTTAAATACGTATCGTCAGTACATGTATTCCGTTACTCCCCAACACTGCTAACCGCCTTATCCTCTCTTGCAGATTTGCCCAACCCCTTGGTGCCAATGTCTGCGCCACTAACCAGTCTCTCACCCGAGTTAGGATGATTCTTGTGTTACGTAAAAGATTTGGCCTTTTGGACAGGTTCATGTCTATGCTCTCTTGGTTTAGTTACCAGTGCTCGACATAGGTCATGTCATGTAAATAGTTTCCTGATTGAATAAAATTATTTCAACTACTACTTGCCTTTTGCCTGGATCCCACACTTGAGTGGGACATAAACATAGACATAAAAAGACATAAACAGCCTTACTTGGAATCCAAGCTAGTCGGGCAGGTGAGGAGTTAGTGGAAGAGACCTTGGTCCGAGAGGAGGCTGACAGAGAGTGTGCAGCCAGACGAGCCTCCGTCAAGAAATTAATACAGACATTAAAGTTATTGGTAAGGCACTTGCCTCTCGACTAGAAATTCTAATCTCCTCAATAGTTCACAATGAGTAAAAAGGGTTCATCAAAGGCAGAGATTCTACTTACAGTGTTAGGCTACTCACCCTCATTATCCAGGGATAGTGCCAGAAAACAAGAGGAATAGTAATGTCACTAGATCAGAAAAAAACTTTTGCAAAGTTAATTGGTAAGCAAGGAAGCAAAATAGAATAGAATAGAATTCAACTTTATTGTCATTGCACATGCACAGGTACAGGGCAACGAAATGCAGTTTGCATCCATCCAGAAGTGCTTTAGTGATATATATATATTACAATATATATTAGCAATAATATAGATATGTGAGTATATTACAGAAATGGGTCTATTATGGTATGTTATAATGTACACGGTATGAAGTATGTTGTGAATATTCTATAACTATAAGTATGTACAGGCTGTAGTGAGTACAAGCTATGTACAGGCTATGAACAGGATATAAATATGAAAAACTATACAGAATATGAAATAAATAACTTTACAGAAATCTGAGATATACAGTTATACAGAAATGGGAACTATGCAAGTTGTAAACAGTTGTAGGATTAAAAATTATCGAATGTACAGAATGATTATTTACACAGAGCTATACAGTAGTGCAGTTAAGATAAGTGAGGGTGTAGATAGTTTCTACAGAGGCTATATAAAGTGCTAGTGGTTGTGAGTGGTGGTTCAGTCCATGTTATTATTGTGTGTTTGAGGGTACAGTTGTCCATTGTGGGTGTGTGTATGTTCAGTCCATGTGTTAACGTGGGTCAGATGTCAGGAGGCAGAGTTCAGGAGTCTGACAGCTGTGGGGAAGAAGCTGTTCCGGTACCTGGTGGTCTTAGTCCGGAGGCTCCTGTAGCGCCTCCCAGAGGGCAGGAGGGTGAAGAGTCCATGTAATGGGTGACTGGGGTCTTTGATGATTTTCCCAGCCCTTTTCAGACACCGCTTCCTGTAGATGTCTTTTATGGCAGGAAGTGGTGCTCCGGCAATGCGCTAGGCAGTTTTCACGACCCTCTGCAACGCCTTCCGGTCCGAGGCAGAGCAGTTCCCGTACCAGACTGTTATACAGTTGGTCAGGATGCTCTCGATGGTACAACGATAGAAGTTCACCAGGATGTCTGAGGACAGGTGGTTCTTCCTCAGAGTCCTCAAGAAGAAGAGGCGCTGGTGAGCCTTCTTGACCAGCTTGGAGCAGTTGGTCGTCCAGGTGAGATCCTCAGGGATGTGGACTCCCAGGAACTTGAAGCTGCTCACACGCTCCACAGCCGTCCCCTTAATGTGGATGGGTGGATGTGGGTCAGCATTCCTCCTGTAGTCCACGATATGCTCCTTGGTCTTCTCGGTGTTAAGCAGCAGGTTGTTTCTGTCGCACCACTCAGCCAGACGATCCACCTCCTCCCTGTAGGCGGCCTCATCGTTGTCACTGATGAGGCCAATCACCGTGTTGTCATCTGCAAACTTAATGATGGTGTTGGAACCATCAGCAGGTCTGCAATCGTGGGTGAAGAGGGAGTAGAGGAAAGGGCTCATCACACAGCCTTGTGGTACACCGGTGTTCATCGTGATTGTAGATGAACAGTGGTTATCCAGCCAGACATGTTGGGGGCGGTTGGTCAGGAAGTCCAGTAACCATTTGCAGATGAGGGAACTGATGCCCAGGTCTGTCAGTTTCCTGATGAGTTGTGAGGGGTGGATTGTATTGAATGCTGAACTGAAGTCTATAAACAGCATTCTGGCGTAGGTGTTGTTGTTGTCCAGGTGTGAGAGGACAGAGTGCAGTGCGATGGAGACTGCATCCTCTGTGCTCCTGTTCTGGCGGTATGCGAATTGGTGGGGGTCCAGGGTGGGGGGGAGACAGGATTTGAAGTGTGCTAGGACCAGCTGCTCTAAGCACTTAGTGATGATGGGGGTGAGTGCTACTGGGCGGTAGTCATTGAGGCAAGATGGGTTGGAGTTTTTGGGTATCGGGACGATGGAGGTGGATTTGAAGCAGGCCGGTACCACAGCGTGGGCCAAGGACAGATTGAATATGTCTGTGACCACTCCTGCAAGCTCCCCAGAACATGCTCTGAGAACACGCCCGGGGATGCCATCAGGACCTGCAGCCTTGTGGACATTGATCCTGCTCAGCACCGCTCCTACATCAGTGGGGGAGAGAGTCAGAGGTTGGTGGTCTGGCGTCACGTCTGCTTTGGTTGTGGTTGTGGTTGTGGGGTTCCCTCGCTCAAAACGAGCATAAAAGTTGTTGAGCTCGTTGAGGAAGGAGACATCAGAGGATGCGGGGGAGGGTTTGGTGGTCCTGTAGTCTGTAATGGTCTGGAGTCCTTGCCACATGCGTCGGGGGTTGGAGTTGGAGAAGTGTTCTTCTACCTTCTTTTTGTAATGGTGTTTGGCTTTTTTGATGCCCTTCTTTAGATTAGCCCTGGCTGTACTGTAGGCGTGTGCATCTCCTGACCTAAAGGCGGTGTTGCGGGCCTTCAGGAGGAGACGAACATCCCGGTTCATCCAAGGCTTCTGGTTGGGATACATGGTGATCCGTTTCTGGGTGGTGACACTGTCTGTGGTTTTGGAGATGTAATCCAGTACAGATGAGGCGTACTGGTCCAGGTCTGTGTGGGTGAACATATTCCAGTCTGTGTTTTTAAATCTGTCATGGAGCACTGTGTCTGTCCCCTCTGGCCACACTTTAATTGTCCTCACAGCAGGTTTCACATGTTGGATGAGTGGTGAATACCTAGGTGTGAGGAACAGGGAGAGATGGTCCAATTGTCCAATGTGGGGGAGGGGTGTGGCTTTGTAGGCTCCAGCCAGGTTGGAATACACATGGTATAAAGTCTTGTCTCCTCTGGTGTGGCAGGAGACATGTTGGTGGAATCTGGGGAGGACTGTCTTTAAGTTGGTGTGGTTGAAGTCGCCAGCAACAATAAAAGCAGCCTCGGGGTGTTTATTCTGGTGTTTGTTAATGGCTGCAGAAAGTTCTTTCATGGCCAACCTAGCATTAGCGTCGGGGGGTATATACACGGCAGTGAGTATGATAGAAGTGAGTTCTCTGGGGAGGTAATAAGGTCTGCATTTGACCATTAAAAACTCCGCATTAGGTGAGCAGTGACTCTCAGTAGTAGTGGAGTTCATGCACCAAGCATTGGTAATATAAATGCACAAACCTCCACCTCTGGTCTTGCCGGAGTCATCTGCTAGCCTGTCGGCTCGGTGTGTGTGGCGTCCTGCTAACTCGATAGCATTGTCCGGGCAACTGTTGTTCAACCACGTTTCGGTGAAAAACATGACATTTGAGTCCATAATCTGTCTGTTGTTAGTGATGGAGAGCCGTATCTCATCCATTTTGTTTGCCAGAGAACGGACATTGGCGAGGAAAATACTGGGTAAAGGCAGCCGGTGTGGTGTTAGCTTTAGCTTAGCCCGTAGCCCTCCGTGCCTACCTCGCCTTTGTTTACGATCTCGGCGCCGTCTGCGTGCACTTCCGCCCGGCCGGGGAGAGTGGGCAGCCTCCGGTGTTCTGGAGATCTCTGGGATGAGTCGGAGATCGGCGATAAAACTGTTGGAGTTATGAGTCCAGATGTCCAGAAGCTCTTGTCTGCTGTAGGTAAGCAACGCACAGCAATTCTGGACGAATAATCCGGTTAAAAGTAGATAAAAAACTGCTAAATAGCAGATTCTGGAGAGACACTGAGCCTCGCGTTGTTCACGCGCCGCCATCTTGGAATCTTGGAAAAATGGAATACACTGAACATGCGACTAAATAAAACAATAACATTAGACCTTCATAAAGACGCAGACTTGACACTGTGACATGGAGACATGAGGGGAACAGAGGGAACATGAAACACGGTGACAAGAGTAATTAAACATGGAAAACAGGGAAGCCACATTGACAGAAAACTAGGAACTATAAATCTAACACAAGCAGAAAACAATAAAGAGAACCAAACTTAAACCATCACACAGGACAACAAAGACTTTGCTACTGGGAAAGGATAAGGTTATTTACATGAAATTCAGTGTACTGATTCCATCCATCTTCATCCGCTTTATCCGAGGCCGGGTCACGGGGGCAGCAGCCTAAGCAGAGAGGCCCAGACCTCCCTCTCCCCAGCCACCTCCTCCAGCTTATCCGGGGGAACACCAAGGCGTTCCCAGGCCAGCCGAGAGATATAATCTCTCCAGCGTGTCCTGGGTCTGCCCCGGGGCCTCCTCCCGGTGGGACATGCCTGGAACACCTCACCCAGGAGGCGCCCAGGGGGCATCCTTGTCAGATGCCCGAACCACCTCAGCTGGCTCCTTTCGATGTGGAGCAGCAGCGGCTCTACTCTGAGCCCATCCCGGATGGCTGAACTTCTCACCCTATCTCTAAGGGAGAGGCCAGCCACCCTTCGGAGGAAGCTCATTTCTGCCGCTTGTATCCGCGATCTCGTTCTTTCGGTCACTACCCACAGCTCGTGGCCATAGGTGAGGGTAGGGACGTAGATCGACCGGTAAATTGAGAGCTTCGCTTTTACACTCAGCTCCCTCTTCACCACGACGGACCAGTGCAGCGTCCGCATTACTGCAGCTGCAGCCCCAATCCGTCTGTCGATCTCCGGCTCCCTTCTCCCATCACTCGCGAACAAGACCCCGCGATACTTGAACTCCTCCACTTGGGGCAGGAACTCATCCCCGACCCGGAGTGGGCACTCCACCCTTTTCTGGCTGAGAACCATGGCCTCAGATTTGGAGGTGCTGATCTTCATTCCCGCTGCTTCACACTCGGCTGTGAACCGTTCCAGTGCGAGCTGGAGGCCCCCACCCGATGAAGTCACAGAACCGGTGACAAAGGGCAGCCCTGACGGAGCCCATCACCCACCGGGAACGATCTTACTTAAAAATGGGAGATTTGAGATCGGCCTGTAGTTGTTCATTTGTGTCTTGTCAAGATTGTCCTTTTTCAGTATAGGTTTGATTACAGCAGTTTTTAGTGATTCTGGAAACACACCTGATAATAAAGAAAAGTTGATGATCTGTAACAGGTCTGACTCTAAAGTCTTTGAGACCTTTTTGAAAAAACTTGTTGGCAGGACATCTAAACAGCAGGAGGAGGAGTTCAGTTGACCTAAGATGTCCTCCAGGTCTTTGCTGTTAATCGGGTGAAACTGTTTCATGGTGTTTAAACAGTTTTTTGGTGGACACAGTACATATCCTGGATCTGCTGTTGATGTACCAATTAATTGTCTAATTTTTTGGATTTTTTCAGTGAAGAATTTGACAAAGTCATTGCAGGCCATGGTCGAATGAAGTTCAGCTGCCACTGACACAGGAGGGTTTGTTAGCCTGTCAACTGTAGAAAATAAGACCCGAGCATTATGGCTGTTTTTAGTGATGATGTCAGAGAAGTAGGACCTCCTTGCATTCCTCAGTTGTAAATTATAATTGTGAAGTTTCTCTTTATAAATGCCATAATGAACCTGGAGGTTTGTTTTTCTCCATCTGCGCTCAGCTTTCCTACACTCTCTTTTTTCATTTTTCACCAGTGTGGAGTTTCTCCATGGAGACTTTTTCCTTCCAGAGATAACCTTCACCTTAATGGGAGCAATAGTGTCCATTACATTTAACATGTTAGCATTGAAGCTATTGACGAGCTCATTGACTGACCCTCTGGGCAGGTCAGGTGTTAATGGGAAGACCTGGTTAAAAATTGCACTACTGTGTTCAGTTATACACCGTTTTGTGATCACTGTTGTTGATATATTTGTGTGGGCTGAGATTTTACTTTCAAAGAAAACACAGTAATGATCAGACAGGCCCACATCAGACAGAGTAACCTTTGAAATGCTACAGAAAGGCACTATAACTTCACACTTTCGTGATTGTCATGCATAATTTGGGTGATGTGAGCGATGGACATGGAGAACGATTGCACCAGGATATTGCCACCATGTAGAAAAGATATCAAGGCCACTTCAACCCCAACATGATGGGTGACTATTGCTGGTTTCTGCAGCGGTCGACAGCAGACAATGAAAAGTGCAAAAGCAAGTGCCTAAAGGGCAGTTTATGTGCATTGCATAAAGACTCCAGTGAACTTTTTATTTACATGCTTGTTAATGTAAACAAGTTTTTGTAATCTTTCATCATTTTGAAGCAAAATTTAGTTATGTATAGTGGCTATATAACGAATATAAAATTAGTTTCTCGCGTCTGTATGAATAGCCAATGATACTGTGTATAACTTCAGAACCTGACGTCCTAGGCAAAATCTGACTGCAGATTTGGACTCAGCACACTCGATTTAGTATAATCAGAATCAGAATATTTCATGCGGTATTTCATGTATAAGACACAGGAAATACCGCAAGTAGCAGATTTTTTTTTTCTGTGATCCTGTGTAATTACACATATTGGGCCTTGGTCTGGGGCTTGCTGAGCCTTGGCTGTCCCTGTGGGACTGGGTCATGGAGGGATTCACCCTACCTAGCGCTTCCCGCTGGACACTGATCCCTTTCCCGCATCGTGTTGGTGGGCATCTAGCAGGGTCGGCTGACCGTTGCCTCTGGTCCTCTGTGGCTCCCATCTCCTGTTCGTGGGCACCCCCATCCTGACTCGCTCTCCTGCTGGGATGGAAGGGCAGATATCGGCAAGATGTGTGGCCTTAGATGTTTGGGTTGTGGATGGCTCAGTTCTCCTGGATCCATCTCTTCAGCATATGGGTCACCCACTCAGCCAGGTGAGCTATAGCAGCACCCATATGGCAATGAATATTTACACCTTAAATGTATACAGCAGTTAGCATACGTTTTCAGCATTTATTATTATTATTTTTCATCAAGATTTGACTTCAGTATATAATGTAAACCGAGCCAAGATGGTGTGGTATCAATATAATGTAGCGAATCTGCAAAATTCTGCTTTAGAGCTGGTTTTGAATTTATCTACATTTTGGTTGCAGAAAGTTGCAAATTAAAGCTGGACAAACAGAAGAAAGAAAAAGGGCAGTTGCCTTGATTTAGGACATTATTGCTTCCTCTTTGCTACATTCAGAAAGATCATTACATTACTTAGTTTCTAAAATAAATCACAGGTTAGAGTGTGCCTCTACCCTGCCATTTATTCAAACTGAATGCTCAACAGTTTTTACTTTCAGGGACTTGAAGCAGAGCTCCATTTGTTTATATAAAAAAAAGCTGATAGAAAAAGCGTAATTCATCCTGACATGAAGCTGCTCATTGCAGTCAGTGAACATGAAAATTGGATTCAGGTAGATAAGTCAATCTGTGTGTCGGATCCTTTTACTGTTGACCTGAGAGAGTGAGGGAGGCGAGAGGTAAAGAGAGAATGCTGCTACAGCATTTTCATAGCACATCAGATGCTTATTTACTTCACTTTTGAAAAAGAATTATTTTATAGTCATAGACGCTTTCTGTCCTACTGAATCTTTACCCAAATAGAAAAAAAATCTAAATTCTAAGTGAAAAGATGAGAGGAGAGGAAATAAAAAACGATTTTTGTATCAAATCGTTAAACTGAAATGCCATACCTTCAACTGAATTACATGCTTGCCTCACAGCATGATTAGTGACATGTTAACCATTACAAAAACAACAAAACAAAATACAATAAGCTTCACATGAATATTTCTATATATACTCAAAGAAAAAAAAAATGCTTGATCTGAAAATAATCTATCTATACCCCAAATCTCTACTAAAATGAAGCATAATCCCAGTATATTTGAATGATAGCTCACACTCCTGAGATTAATTACTAATGCTCACACTATTCTCACATGATCTCAGTTCTAATCTTTAGCTGTTGTTACTCCTAACTGCAGCTTTTCAGCATCCCACAACCGCCATATTCTGCATCAGAACATGGCAGAGAGAATGCGAGAACATGCTACTTTGGCTTTCTATCCCTTCTATCCTCTATGTCCTGCAATGGAGTGTTTGAGCTAGGATTAACTGTTGGTATAGTCACCATCACTGGTACAGGCCACACTTCACTTGAGGAGTCTGTATCACTATTTGGCTTGTGTATATTTTTCATTGCCTTTTAAAAGTGTGTGTTTTAAATCTTAATATTTCATGCCTGGAATAGATTTTAATTGTTTTTGCTGATGTGAGCAACTAGTCTGGTGCCAAGTCTCCGATCATCTTTTGTGTTGTTTTGATTATTTTTTTGATCGGGGATAAACCAGTAGACCTTCGTGGTGGTGGGTCCTTTTCCATACCGCTTTGTTATACAGCACCCTGGGTAAAAGTTTATCTGTGCATGTGCTCCTTTGTGTTTCATTATGGTTCTCAGCTACTGGTAAGTCAAGTCTAGTATTTACTTTTATTTTTTTTCATTTTAGGACTCTACTACAGCCAACAGCCTGTGCTACAGTCAAGTTTTATTGTAATCCCGGCTGCAGCTGCTTATATTTAATTTAATTTAAATATTTATTTATATTTCAATATTGAAACCAATCTGTTTGAATTTTAAAATCTGTGCAGCCTTTTAGTTAGTTTATTTAAACATAACACCTTTATATTTCCCTAGGTTTGTGTTGACACGAAGTTAATCATAGCTTTCTCTGCCAGTTTAGTCTATTACCTTTTAGAGCTGGGGGAGCCAGGGATTGAACCACCAACCTTCCGATCAGCAGCTGACCTGCTCTACCAGCAGCTGACCTGAGCTACAGCCAAAACAAGTGTTTTGAGCGGATCATGTTGGGGAAACCAAATAAGGTGCCGACTCCCTCCAGCAGTGAACAAGGAAGATTGACTGGAGCCAGCTTCACCACAGACACAGTGGTACTGGGAATTCCACAGTGTTTGTCTTTTAATAAAAAATACTCTTCACCAGCCTTACAATGGCTGCTGTCTTATTATACCTGAAGAGAGCAGTGTTCATACAATCCGGCACGTTACTTTGAGTTAGGGAGATAAAAATACAAAGTCCATCTCAGTCCTTGTGTCCCTCTTCAAACGCAGTTCTCCCACACTCTACAGAGGGCAGTGGCACATACTTGTGACATTATAAAAACCTTAAACTTAGGCTGTCTTAAAGCGACACCACACAATTACAACTGCCAGAGGATTTCAATTCAGTTCAGTTTTATTTATATAGCAAATCACAGCAACAGTTGCCTCAAGGTGCTATATAGTAAAGTAAAGACTGTACAATAATACAAGGAAAACAGAGAAAACCCCAACAGTCATATGACTCCCTATCAGCAAGTGCTTTGGCGACAGTGGGAAGGGAAAACTCCCTGTTTTAATAGGAAGAAACCTCCAGCAGAACCAGGCTAAGGGAGGAGCGGTCATCTGCCACGACCAGTTGGGGGTGAGGATGTAGTTAAAAACATCAGCATCCATCATGTCCTCCACACAGACCCAGATCGATTGTGGCCAAATTTGAACAACTTAAACAAAAAAGAGATGGTAAAGAGCTGTGGCAGGGAGCTGAGAGGAATGGACTTTGTAAATGACCAGTTTCCCAAGATGATTCTCAAGTGATGCAGGTCCTGTTCCCAAAACGAAAGGAGTTGACCTAAGGATGCTCCCAAGCTGTCATCGCAGTCGCTTTGTCACCATGCTTAAAACTACTGGTAATTCTCATCATTTACGCTTCCCAAATAAATAAAGGGTCCTAGCAGTAACAATTATAGTCCTGCCTGCTTACTCAAGTTGTCTGCCGCTAATCTTAGTATATCACCTTTGCTTTTTATTTTATTACTCTGGTTCAAATTTTTTTGGATCATTCAAGTAAAACGTATAAAGGGCAGTGAAAAGTCACACATTAAGTTTTTCAGTGTATAGTATCAGCACCGAAATGTACTTGAAAATAAATGCAGAGCAAAATTACTATCAGTATTTTTTTCTCCATTTATATGAAACATGGTGCATTTTGGATTAATATAACTGTTTCATGTTTGTTTTTGTTTGGTATTACTGCTGCACATGCTTATTTGCTTTATATATTTTGAGTTTATCTACAGCATTACATTGTTTTCCATCTGATTTAAGACAGTTATGAAATGGTAATAAAGGGACATTTAATATATCAGCCTATTCTTCATTACATGTTCCATTTTCAAGGCTTTGCCACATAACGACTCCTGGTGTATTATGCAGTGATAAGCTCATCTGTGACATTTTCATCCCGCATCCTTTCACGTATCCTTGCCACCAATCCACTCATGTGTCCACACATCGCAGGTGCTCCATCTGTTGTCAATCTCACGAGTTTTTCCCAAGGCAGCCCCATTTACACATCTGGATACCCCTTCATATAGAGTTTGTCCTGTAGTTGTGCCATGTATAGGATGTAATGCCAAAAACTCTTCTGTTATGCTCAGGCTGGAGTCCACTCCACGAATGAAAATTGACAGCTGGGCAATGTCAGTTGTGTCGGTGCTCTGATCCACAGCAAGGGAATATGCGATGAAATCTTTTCCCTTTTCCACAAGCTGTTTTTTTTTTACATTGGTGGAAAGCTGGTCTACACGTTCAGCAACCGCGTTTCTGCTGATGCTCACGTTTGAAAATAGCTGCCTTTTGTCTGGGCACACTGCGTCACAAACTTTAAGGATATAGTTTTTGATAAACTCTCCCTCTTTGAATGGCCGGGCTGATTTTGCAACTTCTTCTGCCACAATAAAGCTAGCCTTGAGAGCAGCCTCGCTTTGTAGCCTTTGTGCTGTGTCCATATTCTTGTATTTGTCTTTCTTAGATGTTTCATAGTGCCTTCTTAGATTATATTCTTTCATTACAGCCACACTTACTCCACACAGAAGACACACAGGTTTGCCTTTTACCTCCGTGAACATATACTCTGCCTCCCACCTGGCTTGAACCGTTCACCTTCCGTTTAGCCATAACTGGGGAGGGGAGTTGCTGAAAGTTGACATCTGCTCTGAATGCTGATGAATATTGAAGCCGAGGCCCGCTTGCGGCGCTGCAGTGAGTTCACGGGCTACCGTTACATTGTCGGCAATGGAGTATTGGTGCGTACAAAACACCAGCAGGTGGCTGTGGCCTGTGGGCTGGTTCTAATACTAATGAATATCCTCCTGGGGGCCTTGACTTTGACACATGTGATCTAGATAGTCTTGCTCTGTCCTGGACTGTCCGCTGAAGTCCATCGAGCAGGTTGGGGAGGAGAGGATGTTGTCTAAGCTTACATCCATCATGGACAACACCTTCCACCCCCTACATGAGACTGTACGACCACTGAGCAGCTCGTTCAGCAGTAGACTTTTACACCCACAGTGTAGGAAGGAGCACTACCGCAGGTCATTCTTACCAGCAGCTGTCAGACTCTATAATGCAGCTTAACATTCTTTTGGTCATCTTACTCACGAGCTTGTTTGTTTACTGTACATTTTATACATAGCTCCGTACAATTTTTTTATTTTTTCTATAAATATTCTGTACATTGTTACCTGTATATTCCTGTATATATGAACTTCGGTTGCTTATGTTTATGGGACCACCTTGTGTCTTCCTTTTATATTTTATCTTCCCTTGCTGTAAGAGCTCTGTAACACCAAAATTTCTCATCCGTGGGATAATAAAGAATTGTTCTATTCTAATCTATTCTATTCTATATCATAGAGAACTAAATGTGATCACATGGCTGACTTTGTCTACAGCAGGGGTCGGCAACCCTGGGCACACAGTTGGCACGCAAAGGGTTAACTGATGGCACGGCCATAGCTGGACTGGCCATCAGGCATACCGGGCCGATGGTGATTTTTCGTTTTTATGGGCCGATGATTTTTTTTTTATAACCGTATAAACAATGAAAGGTGGTGGATTGGCCAGATGCTGGCAGATGTGTACAAATTACTCAGTTGTTTGGTGGTGGCTATGGCGGAGCTGCCACAATAGGCCAGGTGGATGAGGGAAAGGTGAGGCAGGAGGAGGAGATACCAGAGGCGGCCGCCGGTCCGAGTGTCAGGTGAACTGAACTTCAGATAAGAAGTTATGACCTGCACTTTTTCTGGGTCAGATATAAACCAAGTTTAGGTGGAGTTTATTTTCGTTGTGCTGAGTTTTTACCGTCAGTTACAATAACTCGTACTGCGTACTAGCTAGCATGACAGAGTTTCTACATCTGGGTGGGTACTATGATGTTACTGATAGTGAACTTTATTTGATTCATAAGGTCAGTTAGTAGAGTTGGCACTTTGTGCCAGAAAGAGGAAACCAGCAGATGTCGCGCTAAACAACAGCAGCATGTTTAAGCTTGATTAGCTGTTGTTAGAATTGTTTTAATATTAATTTCTAGGATCAGCTGATGTTTGCTGGAGCCACAGTTGTAAAAGCTGCTGGTCATGATATCGGTTTGAATATGTGGTGAGAGGGAAACATGAAGATGAAACCAGGAGATGTCCTTACTGAATCATCAGAGCTGAACAGGTGATGGAGAAACAGGTTTACCTTTTAGGTGACATGAACGAGTTGAAGGGAAGTTATGAACTGTTTCTGAGAGATCCTTTTTTTAATAGCTGACAGCTGGTAACTGTGGAGGGGCGGTTCTAGCAAAGTTTTGCCAGGACGCCAGGTAGGGCATTAACAGGGAAAGGGGGATACAAAGAAATACTTTTCTTTCTTATTCTCATTTAAAATGTCTCACTTTTAATAAATAATTATCTGAAGCTTACAACCAAAGTTTTTATCTGATGTTCAACGTATAGAAATCATACATATACCAACAAGACAGCGTACATCACTGTCACAACAGCGTTTGTTTTCATTCAAAGGCTTTATGGCTTTTCCTATAATACCTGGTGGGCTGGTCTCTAGTCAAAATGCCCAGGCCGATTTTTTTGTCCCAGTCCAGCCCTGGGCACGACACACAGTGAAATAATCTGAGAAGGTGCATTAAAAAATAAATGACCGGGCCAGCGGTGCACATCGCAAATTAGCATAGACACATTAGTTGTGCCGCTTCTTAATGACGGTATCTTAGCTAACAACCCCAACTACCAGATTCAACTTGTAATTGGCTAAAAATCACTTATCCTACTGGTGAGAGAGACGTTGCTAGCTGTGTTGCAAGCAATGTTGAAATTTCCACATTCCGACACCGCCTCAGGAGCTGTCCACTCAGCGCAGCAACTGTTAATATAGAGCGTTATTAAATTTATTGCTAATGCAATTATATGGCACATTGACTTCTGAGGAAATTTTAGCTGGCACTCGTCATCAAAAAGGTTGCCTACCCCTGGTCTACAGGAACAGACTTTGGTGCATGTTTATTGGGAGTGCGATGTTCACATGACTAAGTCAAGTGTTTGTGATGTGTTTCTATGTCATTGCACTGTTCAAAATTTCTTGTAGACTTACGATTATTTAATATAATCGCAAGTGTACAAGACTTACGATTATATGAAAACTCCAAGCAGAAATGCTGAAGACTAATTCTGAGACTGTTTGCTCTGCAACAATCCGAGCAACTGCCAAAGGTTATTATGGAATTGACTGCTGCGAAGCTACATTCATTCAAAACTATTAAACTGTATTATTTAAAAATATATATATGTTTTAATGTTTTTGTTCAGTCTCAGTTAAAATTTTAGGCTTTTTAAAACTCATTTCAGAGATTATACTTGTCACGGGCTGCGACAGCAGACCGTGGAGTTGTAGAGAAAGTAGGGCCCAAACGCGAGACTCTAGTGAAGGACAGTGGATTTATTTATGGTGAGTGGACAGAAACGACAACTATATACACTTCAAGCACTGTGACTCCTGTGGCGATTCCTCTAAGAATCCCACACAGTGCACGTGTCCATAGCAGTGAAAAGGTGACAACTCCAAAAACCCGATTCCACTCCGTGATTTCCCTTCGTGACGACGTTCCTGACTCCCGACTCCTGGTGACACAAAAACACACACAGCTCAGCAGGCAGCCTTTAGTAGCGAAGCCGATCTCAACACACTAATCTTCGGAGGTACTTAACAGGTTCGACTTAGTATAATCCCGCGCCGACTGGGGCTCCGCCACCTTCTTAAATAAGACGCCCCTCATGAAGCTATCAGCTGCAGCTGGTGAGGGCTAATGGGCGGCAGGTGCGGCAGTCCCCAGTGCGGGAACACTTCCGGGTCGCAGTCCGCTCAGCGACCCCAAAACATCCGGGAGCAGACAGGGAGAAAGGACAAAAAAGGGAGAGAAAACCACCAAAACATAACATACGGAAAAACATATACAAGAAATACATGAGCTCTGGGTCATCAGACCCAGACCATGACAATACTGGCTGGATCAGCTGTCATAGTGGGAGATACCAAAGATTTATCTGAAAATGTTATCTTTCAGCTGGTGCTGAGCACAGAATTTTCACTCTGCAGGTTCTATTGGCCAGAGTTCCTTTTAATTGAAACATCGAGATGTTGAATTTTGAGAAAAGATTTTTTGTCCTAAAAAGTAGAAGAGACTCTATTTGTTAAAATTGCTCTTCTTACCACATTTATGATACAAGGAACATAAAATTCACACTGTTGTATAGAACAAGTACCTAAGACTCTAATGGTTCAATATATTCTGATCATAGCAGTTACAGTCTTGACTTTAGAAGTCAAATTTAACAGCAATTTTTTTTTTTTTTTGCCTGTCCCGTTTGGATCTTTAGCCATCAGAATTGTTGTCTTAAGGCCAAGAAAGATGCCAAGCGGATTTATTTTACCAAGTGGATCATCATGGCCTTGCCATATTGGTCCATGTTGGGAGATTTTGAGTTTTGTGTCATGTTTATTTTGTAGCTTCATTTAAAGGAAGAAGAGCTTATGAGTTGAACAACTGCAGAATAGGGAAGTGAGACATTGCGTGCAGAGAATATGTGCTTGACCGTTAAACGCCTTTTTTCTGTTTCAACAGATAAGCTAACGGTTCCTCCTTTTAAGGAGTTGTTGTTGAGTTCTATACATGCCACACCTATTGTTGTGAAAGCTGTTTGAGTATAAATAAAGGATGAACTGACGCCCCGCGCGATTCCTCGGTGACACATCTAGTGCACACGTTAGTGCAGAACAGATCGGATTGTGTCGGGGCATCACCCATGTACATGCAATATCTTTGAGTCTGTGTTTCTTGCCTCCTAAGAGTTTTCTCCTCACAGTCCATTTGATTGACCTTTATTATAATTATGTATTTATTTTATTTTCGGTTGCTACAAACGGTACAGACATGACTGGGGGATAGGACAGGGAGAAAGAATGAAAGAAAGAGAGGGAGAGAAAGAAAACCAGAGGGGAGAAGAGACTGTGAGAAAGGGGGGGGAGAAAGAAAGAAAAACAAACAAAACACCTGGATCACCTGTATGGAGAAAAAAAAACAGAAGAGAAAGCAAACAAAAAAAAAGAGCAACATAATAAATACAGCACCATCACAATAAACTAGCTAGCAGTAGATAACAGTAGATACTAAATATTTAAACGCTATTGTGCAGCACGCAAGATAGACAGCGCACAATGTGCTTTGAGGCAGCAGCCAAGAAAGGTGTAGTCTGCGTCTGTGAACACCCGTGTTTACACCTGTGTGCATACCTGCACACTTTGGAATACAGCATGCTTGTATTCCAAAGGTTTCTCCATGCAACGATCTGCTAGGGAGTGTGGGGAGCCATAGCCCCGTCCCCCAGGGTATGAAGCAGGTATGGAGGAGATCCAGGCCCCAGACATCCAGAAGCCCCAGAGTACGAGGACCCGAGGAGGACCACCAAAAGGAGGGGAACCGTGCCACCCTCCTGGGAAGAGCTGAGTAGAGCCCCAAACAAGAGGTCACCCAGCAGCTATGGAGCAGAGGCCAGAGGTAAATGGTAAATGGCCTGCATTTGTATAGCGCTTTTCTAGTCCTTAAGGACCCCAAAGCGCTTTACACTACATTCAGTCATTCACCCATTCACACACACATTCACACACTGGCGATAGCAAGCTACATTGTAGCCACAGCTGTATCTTGCCCAAGGATATTTGGCATGCAGCCAGGAGGCAGCCTGGGATCGAACCACCGACCTTCTGATTAGTGGTTGACCTGCTCTGCCACATGAGCTACAGGGGTTGCAGTGGCGTGCCCACGGGCTCTGCCGGCACCCAGCTGAGCCAGAGAGGACCGAGCTTCAGGCCCAGAGGCCAGAGGCCTGAGGGCACCCCACCCCCCGGAAGGGGCCCAGCCAGGCCACAGGCGCCAGGCCCCGCCAATCGGCCACCAGGAGTGAGCCGGTACATACATGAGCACCCAGCCCCAGTCGATAAGAACCACCAACACACCAACGTCGGAGGGCACCAGCCACCGGCAGGGAGTGTGGTGAGGGGAGATAGGCCTCCGTACTTTAGAGGGCCTGAGATGTACCCAGAGAGGTTGAGTCTAAGACCCAACCTGACATATAGACACAGACGAACAGGCGCACGCGGACACAAACGTGCATTCCCACCCCCATATGCACAACCAAATACTCGGCACTCACCCAACATGTAGACAGACACAAATAGACACTGCACAGACAGTCACACTCCCCAAACATACTCTATATCCCAGGTCCAGGTACCAGAGGTGGGACCAAGTCATTGTTTTGCAAGTCTCAAGTAAGTCTCAAGTCTTTATCCTCAAGTCACAAGTCAAGTCTCAAGTAATGTCAGGCAAGTCAGAGTCGAGTCTCAAGTCACTGGTGTAAAAGTCCGAGTAAAGTCACAAGTCTGAAATTTTGAATTTCAAGTCCTTTCGAGTCTTTAAAAAAAAAAATGAAAAAATAATGTTGCAGTTATGCTAAATGTAAATATTAGACCATGTAATTTTTAAATCTGTGTTTTTCTCAACACATGACGAAATAGTGAACGTAGAATATATACACAAATTGTGAAATTGCACCTCTATAAAATGCAGCTCAATTAAACCTAGCTCCTAGAATAATTTTCACCGACAGTTCTGAGATAAGCTGCATGTTATTCTTGGATGCGGTTGTAGGACCGGCTTTAAAATCGCATGACAAAAATATCATATACATTAAAAAAACTGCATCACCAATGTAGCCTGGACAACATTTGCTAGTTAGATGAAGTCAGCTATCTCATCGTAGCATATTTATATGCATATTTATAATCATACGGTTCTTGGAGTGAGTGCATACACTCATGAAAGTTTAGTAACTGCAGGTCACTGCAACAAGCCCAGGTACAGTTTACCGACGGATGGGTGCAGGACCTTGAAATGCACCGTGTAGAACGAAAGACCATCGTACGAACAAAGGTAAGTTTACCAGTCTCACAAATTGTCCTCATAAATACACATTCGTTAACCATTTATTAATATAACCTTTGAGCTCAACGGTAATTAATTAGTAGTGGAAATAATTTCTGGTTCGCATCACAGAAATGTAGCAGTGACAATAATATTGTATGTTGTAATCGCACTGGACAATTAGTGATACAAAAAACTGTTTTATCCTGTGAATAAAAGTATATGTTTTTGTCAATGTACCATGGTAATAACAGAAGCAAAACACAATATTGTGTCAGGACAATTCACTATTTATGCACAATAAACAAAGGAGCATAGCGCGACAATTTCTGTTCAGCCCCAGACTTGCTTGTAACCTATATCACCAATTATGTTAAGAAAAATGACGTATTAACTACTACAAAACTCTGACCTTCGTGTAAATGCTTGAGCAGACTAACCTGTGAGCTGGAGTGTTCTGGGACGTTATATTTGGTCTTTGAATGGCTGCAATCCAGGCCACCCGTCGCCTCTTTGTTACTTCGGAAACATGGCTCGAACAATTTCTCTTCAACGACGTAATCCGATAACAACCGATCTCTTTACCCGTCGGCTTTCCGTGGCTGTCATGCCACCGGCTATTGCAGTTAATAATACAACAGCTTCTTGACATTTTTGTGTTTCTTTTTATCGCTGTGTGACTGATTTCAATTGAAAGCCTGCGTGCGCTAGTACCGCTTGCCATGAGTTCCCAGAATCCTTTGCGGTTTTACCCCTGAATGATGTCACATTTTCAATCTCTATATAATATGCATGTTAAATTTTATATTTGGGGTGAAATATCAAGTCTTTTCAAGTAAACCGGTTCAAGTCCAATTCAAGTCCCAGGTCATTGGTGTAAAAGTCCAAGTCAAGTCACAAGTCTTAGAACATTTTTTCAAGTCAAGTCTAAAGTCATAAAATTAATGACTCGAGTCTGACTCGAGTCCAAGTCATGTGACTCGAGTCCACACCTCTGCCAGGTACCCCCGCCCAGAGGGGAAAGCCGGACCTAGACCCAGGAGATGTTACCCTTCTCTCTGGGGTGGAGGCAAGCGGACCACCTCCTTATCTGCAGTAGCAGGGAGGCCCCGCATGCCAGACCCCAATCTGACGGCCAGCACCTCCTCCCAGCCCCCCAGCCCTGACGGCTAACAGAACCAGGGTGAGTGAAGAGCCCAAACCTCCCTACGCCCGCTCATATGTAGTGTTGCTGTGTGCTGTTCTAAAGTGCATTTAAAACATCAGAGAGCAGCACGGCTCCTCCCGAAAACCCTTAGTGTCTATATGCATTTAAAATTGAGGGTAGGGCACCAGCGCCAGAGGTGGGTTGGAATACACCGACCATCCTCTGGATGCTGTAAAACGTGCCCACCCCCAAGGCCCTATATGTATGTGTTATGTGATAGTGTGAGTAATGTGGATGTCTAGGTTGCAGAATAAAATTGAGACACAGGCAGCCAGAAGGGGACAGAGGGGGAGAAATTTAACAGGAATTTACCGCAGAGTGACAGAGAGAAGGAGATGCTATCACCGTGGCAACAGTTAATGTCGCTCAACTATCTGCTGTGGGCAGTTATTTTCAGTTGATCAATTTAAGCTTATTGGAATTATATATATTTCTAATTAGCAGATTTGCGCATTTCTCTTCAGCATATAGGTCCTCAAGACACAGATCATTTGCAGTGCTGAATCTCTCTCTCTTCCTCACTAACTTGGTCAAGCACTCAAACACAAACACAATCTTGCTCTCTGATTTGGCAGAGAGCACGTGAATTTATTTTCTTTCAAACTATTCTACCTGTTCCTACTACCTTTTCCAACTATATTAATAAGGGATGGGAAATGATACGAATTCAGCAATTCCGATTCCATTATTGATATCACTTATTGATTTGATTCCTTATGGATTCTCATTGGCTCCACTTTGAGAGTCATCACCATCTCTAAGCAACATATCAAAGATATTACATTCATGCAAATTCATTACATGCTGCGTGTTCAAATGTTTGTGCAAGTTAGAGGTGTTTCCCCTCTTTGTTGTGATCAGTGGACAGCAGATCATCAAACAATGTTGTGATGTTAAAAAGATGGCGCCTGTGTGCTCGGCCGTCTATCGCTCTCCTTTATTTGTTTTGTTTTATTGTTTTTAGCTAACTTTGCGTTACATGTCTGTTGTACTTTTTCCTATGACCGCCAGACATTATTGGAGATAGGTTTATCCATCCGGATGTCTGACTGGCCTGAATATGACTACCAAGGTTTTTGCCTCCCTATCTGTAACCAATACCACCGTACTGGCGTTCCCTACTACTGTCACCGGATCTGCGGAAGCGACTCAGGAGACGGGGTAACCGTGGAGGTCGTCTTGTGAAACTGAAATCCTGGATTTCTCATTTTCCCTATGAGCTCCGCTACATCCGCCGTTTTTGTCCGTGACTTTTGGTGCCATTGCGTGCCTTGGACCTGGTGGACTCCTGGTTGGTTCCTGTTGTTGGGTCTCTCGAAAATGGTCTGGTTGCTAATGCCTCTGAAGTTTTGGACCCAGTTCCTCTCAGGCTGGGTTTAATAAACGCTGTTGTTTCTAAGCCTGGAGTTACTGAGTCTAGCACTACGAGTTTAGGGAATGAACATGTTAGGGGAGCCTTTTCGTCTGCAGCGGTTCCTTCAGGCAAAGCAACAAACTTCACTGAAACAGTTTTTCCTGACCATATCCCCCCATCCACACCTTCACCACAATTCCATGTGGGGTCTGTAACACAGCTGCCCTCAGTTCAGTCAGCAGCCCAGCTGCCGTCAGTTCAGTCAGCGGCCCAGCTGCCCTCAGTTCAGTCAGCCACTCCACCACTTATTACGACTCCACTACAATCGTCTCTGCTACCTGTAGGTCAGTCTTTAGCCGCTTCGCTGCCTATTGCTCTGTCGCCATCAGCTCAGCTGTCTGCCCGCTCATTTACTCAGCCACCATCCTCACTGTCTCATTCAAAGCAGGGAACACACTTCACCACAATATCTGCTGGTTCTCTTAAGCTGGCCATGTCAGAGACAGTTGCTCCCTCTAGGGCCTCCCCAGAGGCTGGTTGTCGGTCACCAGCCAACTCTGGACCCCTAGAGGTCAAGACGCCAGCGCCAGCAGCCTCACCGGAGAACTCACCAGAACAGTCTCAGCTCTCAGCACCCCCTGAGAGTTCAAGTGAGTTCACCCGTCCGCCTCCGTCCTCTGCTGAGTGTTCGTCTGCTGGGGGTTCGGGAGAACACAGCCAGCCTCAAGTGTCGTCAGCTGGGGGTTCGGGAGAACCCAGCCAGCCTCAAGTGTCGTCAGCTGGGGGGCCCGACTCGCCCGTCCAGCCTCAAGTGTCGTCAGCTGGGGGGCCCGACTCGCCCCCTCCAGCCTCAAGTGTCGTCTGCTGGAGGGTCCGAGTCGCCCGTCCAGCCTCTAGTGTCGTCTGCTGGAGGGCCCGAGTCGCCCGTCCAGCCTCTAGTGTCGTCTGCTGGAGGGTCCGAGTCGCCCGTCCAGCTTCAAGCCAAGTCATCTGGTGGGTCCTGGAGCCCACCCAACACCACGCCTCGTCTGCTGGGGGTCCTGGAGGACCCAGCAAGCACATCCTCACATCTGCTGACCTGCTGAATCATCCCCTGTGACTTCTACTCCGTTGCCTGCATCCACATCACCTCCTGCAGCATCACCGCCTGCAGCATCACCACTGTCTGGTTCCGCAGCCGTCCCGCTGCCATCAGGTTCCGCAGCCGTCCCGCTGCCGTCTTCATCCACGCCTGGTCCAGCCTCTGTGTCTTCATCCACGCCTGGTCCAGCTTCAGCTCCGCCTTCGTCTTGTCCTGCCTCAGCTCCGCCTTCGTCTGGTCCTGCCTCGTCTGGTCCTGCGGTTGCTACACCGCCGTCAGAGCCCGCTCGGCCTATTCTGCCTCGCCTCTGGCGGCCATTTTCCAGGCCTCTAAGTTGGCATCATGGCCATTGTAGACGGCCTCCGGAAAGAGTTCGTCGCCACCGCTAGCCTCGCGGCCGACCTCTGGACCTGCTCTGTGGCCACCGCTGCCTTCCAAGCGGTCGGCCTCCTGATTGGTTTTGCCTGCGCTGCTGCCGTTGCCGTGTGCACGGTCGGCCTCCGGAACTGTTTGCCCGTTGCCGTGTGCACGGTCGGCCTCCGGAACTGTCTTGGTCCTTGTGTTGTCGACCCCCTGAACTTTTCTCTGACTCTTGTTGAGCTCTGGTTTGGTTTTGTTTTTGATCTGTTTTCCTGTGTTCTTAGACTGTTTTCTTGTGTCTTTGGTTTACTCTGGACTCTTGTGCTCCTTGTTTTTTTTTTCGGACCCTCCTTCCTGGACCCCCTCCGCCCACCCTGGTCTGGTGCTCGGTTTTGTTTTGTTTAGGGCTGTCGGGAGCCAGCCCTTGGAGGGGGGGTACTGTCACGGTTCTGGGTCAGTTTTGAACCAGTATTGTGAGTTTTGATTGTTAGTTTATTTTTGAATGATTGTTGTGGTTTTGGGTGCTATGATGATTATTATTAGAGTTCCATGTTTCTGTTTATTTGTGTTCTCATGTTTTGTGTGGGTTTAGTTCCATGTGTCATTTTCTGTCTGTCTCTCAGTGTTGAGTCTGCGTCTTTGTGTAGTGTTCTTGTTTCCTGTTTTATTGTGAAGGTCTGTGTCTCATGTGAGTGTGTGTGTGTGTGTTCAGTTTTACCTCTGTCTCGTCTTGTTGATTACTCCCAGCTGTGTTCCCCACCTGTGTGTACTCTCCCTGTGTTTCTCTGTGTGTATTTAAGTCGCGTCCTCTGTCATTGTAGTTGCTGGTCCATCTGTGTATCCACCATGTTTCATCCGTGTGTTCCCTGCCGTCACCATCTTGTACTGTCGTCCACCTTGCTTCATGTTTGAGTTCCGGTTCATATTCAGTAGTTTAGTTGTCTCCAGTATAGTTTAGTGTGTTCTCTGTTTCTGTTTTTCCACTGGCGCATTGTGTTCAATAAACCACCTTCACTCCTCCACTACTGCCTGGGATTGGATCCTCATTTATTATTTTTATACGGCTCATCTCACTTGCCGTGACACCTTCATATTGAAGGAAATTTTTCTTTCTCGTGTTCTGGATTTGCTCTTCCTGATTAAAACCGGGATTTCTCCCGGTGAGTTAAGCGCTTTCATTGAACTAGTACCCGCTGACTGTACCTTTTTTAATGTTCCGAGAGCTTCTGGTCGCGGAGGAGGGCTTGCTGCTGTTTTTAAGGCTCATTTGGACTTGAAGCAGCTTTTCCCTTTATCTCGCTACACCAGTTTTGAACTCTGTGTAAACTGGGCCACTCACCTTCGTTGTTATGTGCGATTGTTTATCGGCCCCCGAAATAAACCAAGGTGTTCTTATCCGAGTTCTCGGAATTCCTTGCTTATTGTGCATCACGGTATGTCCAGATCCTGCTGCTTGGTGATTTTAACATACAGGTTTGCTATCCGGGGAAGCTCCTGGCCAAGGACTTCCTTACCTTAGTGAACTCTTTTTTTTTTTTTTTTTTTTTTTTTTGCCTGTCCCGTTTGGTTCTTTTGCCATCAGAATTATTGTCTAAAGGCGAAGAAAGATGCCCAACGGATTTACTTTACCAAATTGACCATCCCAGCCTTGCCGTAATGGTCTATTTGATTCACCTTTTATTGTTTATTTTATTTATTTTTTATTTTCACTTGCTAGATATGGGACAGACTTGAATGAGGAAAAGAAAAGGGAGAAAGGAAGAGGGGGAAAAACAGTGGAGAAGAGGGACGGGGATAAAGGGCAAAAAAACAAAAACCAACTAAATAAGCAGACAAAAAAATACATATATCACTCACCTGGATCACCTGTTGAGAAAGAAAAAAGAAAAGAAGCAGAAGAAAATGAGAGCAATACAATAAACAACATCGCGATGATATATGGGAATATAACTGTAAATACTAAATATTAAACATTATTGTGCAGCATGTAATATTGACAGTGCAGTGTGCTTTGAGGTAGGAGCCAAAAAGGGTGTAGTTTGTGTGTGTGATCACCCGTGTGTACACCTGTGAGCATGGACGCGCTTGTTTTTAAAAGGTTCCTTCATGTAATGATCTGCTAGAGGGTGTGGGGGGGCCACAGCCCCGTCCACCAGGGCATGAAGCAGGTATGGAGGAGATCAAAACTCCAGACATCCAGAGGCCCTCAGAACACAAGAGACCAAGGAAGACTAACAGAGGGGCAGCTGTGCCACTATCCCAGAAAGAGCTGAGGAGAGTCCCAGATGAGGGGTCACTCAGCAGCCGCGGAGCAGAAGCCAGGGGGGGTTGCAGTGATGTGCCCGTGAGCTCCGCCGGCAGCCAGCTGTGCCAGAGTGACCGAGCCCCAGGCCGAGAGGCCGAGGGCACCCCACCCCCGAAGTGGCCCGAGCGAGCCCCAGGCTCCAGGCCCCGATAAGCAGCCACCAAGGAGTGAGCCGGTGTGTACCTGGGCGCCCATCCCCAGACACAAAGAACCACCAACTCACCGATGTCTGAGGGCGTCTGCCACCGGCAGGGGAAGTGGTGGGGTAGATAGGCCTCCATACCTTACAGTTCCTGAGATGTCCCCAGAGAGGTGGCGTCTGATACCCGACTTGACATATGGCAAGGCAAGGCAAGGCAAATTTATTTGTATAGCACAATTCAACAACAAGGTGATTCAAAGTGCTTTACAGAGACATTAGAAACAAAAACAAATAAAAAGCATGATTTAAAATTGATTAAAACAAGCAAACAAACAACTAACTAAACACACACATTTCACACCTGTTCGCGCGATCTGAACCCTTATCGTAAGGGGAGCTACCAGTCCTTCTGTGGACGAGCTACTTTCTATTTTAAATTCCCTGAATTTAAAATACTCTCTAGACCCAGTCTAGACCCAGCTGGGGAGCTACCCAGAGCTCTAAACCCACTTAATAAACAGACAAACAAACAAAACAGTATATAAAATCAAAACAGATAAAATCAGAACAGTAGATAAAATCAGTAGTTAATGTAAGTTTTGAAATTTAAGCTTAACAAACAAACAAAACAGTATATAAAATCAAAACAGATAAAATCAGAAATAGATAAGATCAGTAGTTAGTGTAAGTTTTGAAATTTAAGCTTAAAAGTGTGGATTTGGTGCTTTATTCAAATGCAGCTGAGAACAGGTGAGTCTTCAACCTGGATTTAAATAAACTGAGTGTTTCAGCTGATCTGAGGCTTTCTGGGAGTTTGTTCCAGATATAAGGAGCATAAAAGCTGAATGCAGCTTCTCCATGTCTGGTTCTGACTCTGGGAACTGATAAAAGACCGGATCCAGATGACCTGAGGGATCTGGAAGGTTCATACTGGGTCAGGAGGTCACTGATGTATTTTGGTCCTAAACCATTCAGAGCTTTATAGGCCAGCATCAGAACTTTAAAGTCTATCCTCTGACGGACAGGCAGCCAGTGTAAAGACCTCAGAGCTGGACTGATGTGGTCCACTTTTTTGGTCTTAGTGAGGACTCGAGCAGCAGAGTTCTGAATGAGCTGTAGTTGTCTGACTGATTTTTTAGGTAGACCTGTAAAGATGCTGTTACAGTAATCAAGCCTACTAAAAATGAATGCATGGACTAGTTTTTCCAGGTCCTGTTGAGACATCAGATCTTTTATCCTTGAAATATTCTTGAGGTGATAGTAAGCTGATTTTGTTATTGTCTTAATGTGTTTTTCTAAGTTTAGGTCTGCATCCATCACTACACCCAAATTTCTCGCCTGGTTTGTGGTTTTTAGATGTATAGATTGAAGTTCTCTGGTGACCTGTAATCGTTTTTCTTTGGCGCCAAAGACTATTACTTCAGTTTTGTTTTTGTTTAGTTGGAGAAAATTGTGGCACAACCAGTCATTAATTTCCTCAATGCATTTACCAAGAGCCTGTACAGGGCCTCGGTCTCCTGGTGACATCGTGATATATATTTGTGTGTCATCTGCATAGCTGTGGTAGTTTATTTTGTTGTTCTTTATAATCTGTGCCAGTGGGAGCATGTAAATGTTAAACAGAGGGGGTCCCAAGATGGAACCTTGGGGAACTCCACATGTGATACTTGTCTGCTCGGATGTGAAGTTACCTATTGATACAAAGTATTTCCTGTTTTCTAAGTATGTTTTGAACCAGTTTAGTACAGTTCCTGAAAGACCTGCCCAGTTCTCCAGTCGTTTGAGTAATATGTTGTGGTCAACTGTATCAAATGCTGCACTGAGATCCAGCAAAACTAGGACTGACATTTTTCCACTGTCTGTATTCAGACATATGTCATTAAACACTTTTGTCAGAGCGGTTTCAGTGCTGTGGTTCTGTCTAAAACCTGACTGGAAGGCATCGTAGCAGTTATTCTGTTTTAAGAAGTAATTGAGCTGTTGAGAAACTGCTTTTTCAATGATCTTACTTAAAAATGGGAGATTTGAGATCGGCCTGTAGTTTTTCATTTGTGTCTTGTCAAGATTGTCCTTTTTCAGTATAGGTTTGATTACAGCAGTTTTTAGTGGTTCTGGAAACACACCTGACATTAAGGAAAAGTTGACGATCTGTAACAGGTCTGACTCTAAAGTCTTTGAGACCTTTTTGAAAAAACTTGTTGGCAGGACATCTAAACAGCAAGAGGAGGAGTTCAGTTGACCTAAGATGTCCTCCAGGTCTTTGCTGTTAATCGGGTGAAACTGTTTGATGGTGTTTAAACAGTTTTTCGGTGGACACAGTACATATCCTGGATCTGCTGTTGATGTACCAACTGCTTGTCTAATCTTTTGGATTTTGTCTGTGAAGAATTTGGCAAAGTCATTGCAGGCCATGGTTGAATGAAGTTCAGCTGCCACTGGCACAGGAGGGTTTGTTAGCCTGTCAACTGTAGAAAATAAGACCCGAGCATTATGGCTGTTTTTAGTGATGATGTCAGAGAAGTAGGACCTCCTTGCACTCCTCAGTTGTAAATTATAATTGTGAAGTTTCTCTTTATAGATGTCATAATGAACCTGGAGGTTTGTTTTTCTCCATCTGCGCTCAGCTTTCCTACACTCTCTTTTTTCATTTTTCACTAGTGTGGAGTTTCTCCACGGACACAGACAAACAGGCACACACAGATACAAACATCCATTCCCACCCTCATGCTCTCATATGCAATTACTCAACACTCACCCAATGTGGAGACAGGCATAAAGAGACGCTGTACACACGATCACACTCCCCAAGCGTACTCTAAGAACCGGGTCTAGGTACCCTTGCCCCTGGAGGGGGAACTGCACCCAGACCCAGGTGGTGTTACCCTTTTCCCTGCGGTGGGGAGAAGCAGACCGCCCCGACTCCGCAGCAGCAGGGAAGCCCCACACTCCAGATCCTAGTCAGACGGCCAACTCCTCCTCCTGGCCCCCAGGCTCCAGCAGGTCGCAGAGAACGGGGGTGAGAGAAGACTCCAAACCTCCCTCCACCCGCTCATTGTAGTGTTGATGCATCTGTGTTCTAAGGTGCATTTAAAACCGAGGAGGGCATGGAGCTACCTGCCAAAGAGCAGCAGGTAAGCGAATAACCCCTCCTGATGGCCCTCAGTGTCTACGTGTATTTAAAATTGAGAGGTGGGCAACGATGCCAGGGGTGAGGTGTACACCCTGATGGTGTTTTGGAGTCCGTGTAGCGTGCCCACCCCCAAGATCCTTCATGTATGTGTTATGAAAGTGTGAGTAATGTGAATGTCTAAGTTGTGAGATAAAACTGAGGCACAGGCAGCCAGAAGGGGACAGAGGGGGGGATGCCTCCCTTGCACCCTGGTGACACACCTTTTCCCCAAGGCCCTGCATGTGTGGGTGATTGTGGTGGAGCGGGAAGAGGGAGGCAGATGGAGATGGGGAGGGAAGGAAGGGAGGGGCAAGTGACCCCTCCCTGGGGCCAGCTCCCCCGCTGACCCCAGTAGGCACCCCCATACTCCGCAACCCGCCAGGGAAAGGGGGACCAGGCCCATCCGGACCGGGGCCCAGAACAGCAGCGCCGCCCGGCCCCACAGAGCCCGGGACAGCCCACTTGACCACACCACAGAGAAAACTGCACCCACCCCGTCATCCACTCATCTTCCAGACTACACAAGACAATAGACGCCCAGGCTGAGATCTTCCTTCACCTCTCCTGTATCTCCCCCTCCTGCAGAGTGAGTTCCTGAAGAGAGGAGAGCTCCTGCAAGGTGTAACAACCTCCCCCACCAGTTGAAGAGCCCCCCAGGTGGCTCGATGCCAAGGCTGGGCCCCCATACACCCACCCGCCCACAACCCCAGCAACATACCAACCATGGCCCCAGCCCAGAGACGGAGCGCCCCCAGAACCTCACGCCTGTCCCGGACCCACCCAGGGGCAGCCAGGCTACCAGGTCAGTAACCCACGTCTGTCAGCACAGACCCTCCCCTAGCCCCGCTGCACGCAGCCACGAGGAAACCGTCACCTAAGAGCCAACAGAGCCCTTAATAGGCCATGACCGCTACCCCGGGTTGAGCCCCCCAAGGAAGATGCTCCTGGGGAACCCCCCGACGCCCTTAGTGAACTCTTTTAATTTTGTCCTATCTGTTAGTGGTGTCACTCAAGAACGTGGTCAAACACTGGACTTTTATCTTATGGTTTATCTGTTTGCAATGTACATGTTGAAGATGCAGTATTCCCTGATCATATGCCCATCTTATTTGATATTGCTCCTTCTAACGCTTTTGCAAATCAGGCTGTACCTGTTCGATGTTATTGTGCCTTTGGCTCTGATAGTGCCGAACGGTTTTCTATACTGTTTGACAAATTAATGTCTTATGCCCCTGAGTTGCCCACTGCAGATGACCTATTTTTGTATTTTGACTTTGCTTGTAAATCTGTGCTTGATGTTGTTGCCCCTTTGAGGCTAAGAAAATGTACATCTAAGACTAGTCCATAGTTAACAGATCATACCCGAGCTATTAGAAGACAATGTAGGAAATGTGAAAGACAGTGGAAAAAAGATAGATTGCGTGTCTCTTTGAAAGCCCTAAAAATTATCTAGAAAACTTATCAGAGGGCAGTTAAGGCCGATAAACACTCCTACTTTTCTCAACTTATTTCGGCCAACTCACATAACCCTCGTGTTTTATACAATACTATAAATTCAGTACTTAACTTGGAGGGTTACGACCTTTTGCCGTCCTCTGAGGCTATGTGCAAGTTTATTACGTTTTTTGTGGACAAGATTGCTAGCCTGAGGCCTCCGATCCCAACTATTGTTGATCCGGCCATGCATACTCCTTGCTCAAGCCTGTTCTCTGCCTTTGCACCAATTTCTCTGTGTGATTTAGAGGAGTTGGTGCTACATTCTAAGCCTCCCCGAACAATGTTTTTTTACTCCCCGCTTTCTCCAAAAAGTATTTCCTATCATTGGACTTTATATCCTGAAAATTATCAATACTAGTCTGTTAACCAGTCAAGATCCTAGTGGGTTTAAACATGCAGTCATACACCCCTTACTTAAGAAACCTGGCCTTGATAGTTCTGTTATGTCAAATTTTAGACCCATCTCCAAGCTTCCCTTTTTAAGCAAGATCTAGGAGAGGATTGTACATACCCAGCTGTTGGATTACTTGAATGACTCGCAACTGTCTGAAATCTTCCAATCTGGTTTTAAGCCCTTTCACAGTACAGAGACAGCTCTTGTTAAAGTTATGAATGACATTCTTGTTGCTACTGATTGTGGTAAATATGCTGTGCTTGTGTTATTGGACATGACAGCTGCATTTGACACAGTGGACCACGACCTGCTGATCTCCCGCTTACACCACTGTGTGGGAATTTCTGATTTGGCATTGTCATGGATAAAATCATATCTTTCCGAAAGGAGTTTTTGTGTTAAGCTGGGGCTGGCCGCTTCCTCTGTGGCCCCTCTGCTTTGGGGGGTGCCCCAGGGATCTATCCTTGGGCCATTATTTTTCTCGCTGTATTTACTCCCTCTTGGTGCGATTTTTCGTAAACACGGAGTGTCATTTCATTTGTATGCCGATGACTGTCAGCTTTATTTACCTTTTAGTCATTTGGATACCTCCCCATGTCAATCACTGCTTGACTGTCTTAGCGATATTAAATTATGGATGGCAAATAATTTTCTGAATTTTAATGATTGCAAAACGGAAGCAATTTTATATGGCCCGCATTGCTCTACTGATTCTCCAGATGTTGATTTTGGTGATTTGACCTCCCATCTGAAAAGTTCGATCACTAATCAATTTGGAAACTCTTATTCATGCTTTTATTACCTCACGTCTGGACTATTGTAATTCCCTTTTAATAGGGGTTGGGACCTTGTCACGCCTGCAGTTAGTGCAAAATACGGTGGCACAATTTTTAACTGGTAGAAGGAAATTCGATCACATCACTCCGGTTCTGGCTTCCTTGCATTGGCTTCCCATTGAATTTACAGTTCGTTTTAAAGTCCTTTTATTGGTTTTTAAATCTTTAAATGGTCTGGCTCCTGTCTACTTATTTGATTTGCTGAAGCCACATGTTCCTCCTCGCTTGCTCTGTTCAGCTGAGCAGCTGTTGCTGTCGGTCCCTAAGTCGCGGCTGAAATGCAGAGGAGACCGAGCGTTTTCAATTGCGGCTCCGATGCTCTGGAACAACCTGCCCCTCCATATTAGACAAGCTTCATCAGTGGAGGTCTTTAAGTCCCGATTGAAAACCTATTTTTATTCCCTGGCTTTTAACTCTGTAGGAAACTAACACCTTTCTTATTCATTTTATTGCATTTTTTAAATGATTTTATGGTATTTTTAATTTGGTAGTTGTTTTGATCTGTGTTGTTCAGCACTTTGGCCTGCCTGGTGTGTTCTTAAAGTGATGTACAAATAAACGATGATGATGATGATGATTGTTGGGGGTCATTACTCAAAAAAGTAATTGCACATATTACACTGAACACTTTTCTTAAAGGTAATGCAGTATGTTACTTAATTACACCCAGAAGAAAGACATTTGTTTTACTGCTATCAAAATCCGGTTCTTTTATATTCTTTTACAGACAGAGAAAAACCCGACTCAGTGGTCAAAACTTTCAAAATTATTTTATTCAATCATTACTTTCTGGAAAGGGATGTGCACAGGCTAGTCCTCTGCAAATTTGAAGCATTACAAGACGAATGAATATGATATAGTTCTATTATACGTCACACACAGTTTCAATCAAAACAACTCTTGCGCTGCACTCTGCCTAGTTTCGCTTCCTGTCTACATCCTGTACTCTGCAGCTCTGCACAAAGCGTCTCCTGCAGTTTCCTGTCTTACACAGCACTCTGTGACCTTTATCACACATTATAACTCAAAGTGGCGTTTTACTACACTGGCCTATATAAAACAATATAAACAGAAAATAAGCACTAAGAATATATATTTATTCCGTAACACTGCTCATTACGTTTCACATTACTCTGTAAAATGATCTGAAGCAAACTGTCTCAAAATTACCAATTAACAATATAAACGTACACGCTAGCCGCACACACCAACACATAACACACATAAGCAGAGAAAATGCAGGGGGTGACACATGGTAGAGACTGTAGAAGTAACGCAGACAATCCGACGAGGAACAGAGGTGAACACACACTATTGCTTTGTCGTAATTCAGGGGTAGCATGCTTGGAAGGACGCAACCTACCATGTAGGGCGGGTCCTTCAAAGGCAGGGTAGGCCGGAAATGAGCTGCTGTAAAAATTGGACAGCCTTCTAGCCTTCATTCAAGTCCGCCCTTACATCCGCGTTTTTTTCAAGTTACTAGCGCCACAGCATGACAACTTTAAAATGGACCCAGAAATGTTGCTACTTTTTTTTGTACATTTTCATAGCTTGAGAAGCTAGAAAAACTTATCATAGTAGCCAGCATGTTTTGTATGTTAGGCTCATTGGAGACAATCGTGTGCAGGTAAAATAATTTTATTTAATCTACACGCATTTAGTAATTCAATTTCATGGATAATTTCAGTGACTGAATGATTGCCGATCATTATTATTGTATTGTATAAAATATGTAAACTAAATCTCTTTGAAACTTATAGAAGAGCATTTTATATTTATATTTATTTTCTATTATTCATTTGGTCTTGTAACTTATTTGTGTGCATAGATGGGCTGTAAAATTGTCACAAAACTGAAAACAGGTTTTTTTTAAGTTCACAAAAAAGCTTAGTTAAACAGCTGAAGTGTATAAAATTATTTTAAAAGTCTTTTTACAGTGTATTAGTATATTTTAGTTAAGCTTAATAATCAAAATGCCTCGTGCTCTCGCTTCAGTATGCCACCCAAGAAAGGCCCAACACCAGAGGAGGTTGAGGACATTAAAACCTCCCTCGGAGCGCTGTGGGGAGACGTGGCCGCAGTCAGGGCGCAGCAGGAGCTGCTTCTGGGGCTTCTGGAGGAGGTAAAACAGCTACGCCTCCAAAATGCCGAGAAGGACAGACGGATCATGGATCTCGAGCGGCGGGTGGATGAGCTGGAGCAGTACACCCGTACGAACGACGTGGTCATCAGCGGTATTAAAATCAAGCCGCGCTCGAACGCACGCGGCGGCCGGGAACGTCGGGGAGCCCAGCGACGAGGAGACACGCTCGGTGGAGCAACAGGTGGCGTCCTTCCTCCAGAGCAAGGGGATAGAGATGGACCTGGAGCACATAGAAGCATGTCACTCACTGCTCACGAGGAGTGACAGACCGCCGGCCGTCGTTATAAGATTTGTCAATCGGAAGAACAAGGTCGCACTGCTGAAACAAGGACGCAAACTGAAAGGCATGGACGTTTTCATTAATGAGCATCTGACACGAAAAAACGCAGACATTGCGAGGAAGGCAAGGCAACTGAAGAAGAACGGTAAAATACAACATACATGGGTAACAAATTGCAAGATTTTCATTAAGCTAAACGGGACACCAGAAGAGGCAAAAGTACTGATAGTGAGGAACATGGAGGATCTGGACAAGTATAACTGACACCAATGTATCAATTACACCAGGAAATGACATGGACACGTTGAAATTAATTCTTCAACAGAAAGTAATTGATCTAGATTGTGAATATAAGGAGCATAATATAATAGATCCAGAAATAGATTCTGAAAGTAACTTTCTCTCTACTCTTGTTAAAAATTGTAATTATTTCACTCAGGAACAATATGAAAAAGAAATTAACCTAGACGGGAAGCTCTCATTAATTCACTTTAACAGCAGAAGTATGTACTCTAATTTTGATTTCATTAAGGACTATTTGCAACAATTTTCTTGCCCCTTTAGTGTTATAGCCATCACTGAAACTTGGTTCAATGTCAATAAAGGAATAGATTTTTGTTTGAATGGATATGATTTAAAATACATGAATAGATTAAATAAGGCGGGCGGCGGGGTTGCTATATATGTTCATAACTCTATCAAATATAATGTTGTAACAACTATGTCTATGGCTATTGAAGGAATTTTGGAATGTTTGACTATTGAGATTATGAATGAAAAAAAGAGAAATGTTATAATAAGTTGCATATATCGGACACCCAGTTCAAGTATTGACACTTTTAATGAATGGATAGAAAAAACGTTTGCTTCGGTGAACCAAAAATTACTATTTATCTGTGGTGATTTTAATATTGATTTGCTAAATCCAACAAGGTTAAAAGCCATTGATGACTTTACTGACACGATGTACAGCTTATCACTATATCCAACAATAACGAAGCCAAGCAGAATAACATTACATAGCGCCACTATTATTGACAACATTTTTCCTAATGTCATGGATTTCCTAATTAATAGTGGCCTGCTTGTCTGTGATATAACTGACCACTTACCAGTTTTTACTTTGTGTGACTGTGATTTAAAACAAATAGATACCAAGATCATGATAGCAAAGCGAATAATAAATGAAGAAGCAATTCGTGCCTTCAATTTCGATTTAGCACAACAAGATTGGAGTTCGGTGTATGAAGAGTCAGATGTGGACAAGGCTTATGATAATTTTCTAGATATTTTTACTATGTGGTACAATAAACATTGTCCTGTAAACGAACACATGACAAAGAAAAAAAGATAAAAAGTCCTTGGCTCACAAAAGGAATTATTAATGCTTGCAAAAAGAAAAACAATCTGTATAAACAGTTTATCAAAGTAAAAACAAAAGAAGTGGAACAAAGATATAAAGCATATAGAAATAAATTGACTGATATTATAAGAACGAGCAAACAACTTTATTATAGAAGAAGATTATATGAAAATAAAAACAATATAAAAGGAACTTGGGATGTGTTAAACAACTTAATTAAACAAGGATCTTCTGGAACATCATATCCTGAATATTTTACTGATGCAAATGGTGAAAATCACAACATGAGTAATATTGTCGATGGGTTCAATAAATTCTTCATAAATGTTGGCCCTGAACTAGCAGCGGACATCCCGTGTCATAAAAATGAAAACATCAGTAATATAAAATCAAATCCCTTTTCACTGTTCCTCTCAGCTACAAATGAGCAAGAAGTAATAAATATCACATTAAAATGTAAAAGTAAGTCTTCAATGGATTATCATGACATAAATATGTCTGTAGTTAAACAGGTTATTCTGAATATTGCTAGTCCCTTAACATATATCTGTAATTTATCATTTCAGTCCGGTTGTTTTCCAAAAAAAATGAAAATTGTGAAAGTAATACCACTATATAAAAGTAATGACAAACACAGTTTTGCCAATTATAGGCCTATTTCTCTACTGCCTCAATTCTCAAAAATTCTAGAAAACTTTTTAATTCAAGATTAGAAAAATTCCTTGAAAAACATCAAATAATTAATGTTGGTCAGTATGGTTTCAGAACGCAAAGAACCACTTCAATGGCGATAATTGAGGCAGTAGAAGAGATTACTGATACACTGGATAAAAATAAATATGCAGTTGGTATTTTTGTTGATCTCAAAAAGGCCTTCGACACAATCAAGCACTCAATTTTATTGGATAAATTGGAAAGATATGTTATTCGAGGGAAAGCTGGTAACTGGTTAAAAAGTTACCTAACGGGTCGGGAACAATATGTTAGCATAGGGCATTACCATTCAGAGAAACTTGGTATTACATGTGGTGTTCCCCAAGGGTCAGTATTGGGACCAAAACTTTTCAATGTATACATAAATGATATTTTTGATGTTTCTCAAGTACTTAAACTCATACTGTTCGCAGATGACACCAACATATTTTTCAGTAGCGATGATTATACTGATCTTGTAATGACCGTAAACAGGGAGCTAAAATTAATAAAAAAATGGATGGACATAAATAAATTATCATTAAATATAAATAAAACTAAAGCAATGTTTTTTGGTAATTTAAAATATAATATAGAATTACCAATTATCATTGAAGGTGTACCAATTGATAATGTGAGTAAAAACAAATTTTTGGGAGTCGTAATTGATAATAAAATTTCACGGAAACCCCACGTCAGACACATAAAAACCAAAATTTCCAGAAGCCTCGCAGTTTTGAACAAAGTGAAACAATTCCTTGATAAAGATGCACTTCGTACTCTGTACTGTACCCTGGTTCTTCCATATCTTACATATTGTGTGGAAGTGTGGGGAAATACATATAAAAATACAACTAATCCATTAGTCACAGTACAGAAACGAGCACTGCGTATAATTCACAAGGCTGGTTATCTAGATCATACTCACAAATTCTTTCTTCAGGCAAAGTTACTTAAATTCCAGGATCTGGTTAATTACAATACATCCATAATTTTGTATAAAGCTTTTACTAAACTTTTACCGGCAAATTTACAAACTAGATTTGAAATTCGAGAAAAGGTTTATAATGTGAGAGGCTTTGGAGAATTCAAATTACCCAGAACTCGAACAACCCGTAAAGGTTTTTGTGTGTCTGTATGTGGTGTGAAAATCTGGAACAGTCTGAGTTTACAATTGAAACAATGCAAAAATATTCATAGATTTAAATTTCTCTACAAACAGTTGGTCTGGTCACAGTATACTCAATGATGGTTTTTAGTGTGCTCTGTAATGTCTGTTCTCTTACCATTGCTGGTATGGATTCCAAAAAAAAAAAAAAAAAAAAAAAAAGTGTGCGTATGTATGTACATATATGTACATGTGTGTGTAGATATATATGTATGTATATGTATGTGTGTTTGTTACTTGTAGTTATTACTGCCTGTTACCTGTGGTAATGCAATTTATAATTTATATATTCTGTATTCAGTTATGAAGGCTCTAATTGTTGTTTGCGAGCTGCCGTTTAGATGCTTGTATGTGCCCGGGGCTGTTGATGGGTCTGTATGCAATGATGGGCATAGCTGCGGGAAGTTTATTGTTTTTTTTGTTGATGAGTGAGTATAGGGGTGGGATTTAATAAGTTTTCTTCGTCCCACTCCTTTTTCAGGCAATTTTTGTTTTTTGTTTTGTGCATTTTATGTTCAATATAGGTATTTGTTGTGCCTGAAAATGAACAAATAAATGAATGAATGACAAGAACAAAAAGTCCGTCGAGACCAAGACGAGACCAAGACCACGTAAAAGTGGTCTCGAGACCGGTCTCGAGACATCCAACTCTAGTAGGATCTCCCATGGCAAATTGGTCCTGGGTGAGGGACAAGACAAAGAGCGATTCAGAAGACCCTTATGAAGAGAACATTGAGGGAACAGTTTACCCTGCCCGGGTTACCGGGGCCCCGCCCTGGAGCCAGGCCCTGGAGGGGTGCCCGAGGCGAGCGTCTGGTGGCCGGCCTTAGTCCATGGGGCCCAGCCGGGCACAGCCCGAAGAGGAGACATGGGCCCATCCTCCCCGCAGGCCCACCACCCGCAGGAGGCGCCATAGGGGTCGGGTGCATTGTGTGCCGGGTGGCGGCCAGGAGCAGAGGCCCTGGCAGACTGATCCCCGGCTGCCAAGACTGGCAATAGGGACATGGAATTTCACCTCTCTTTAGCTGGGAAAACATTTTTAATTAATGATTTAATCACTGAGCACAGCCTTGATTTTATGTTTTTAACTGAAACTTGGTTGGACCAAAGTAACAGTGGAGCTGTTTCTCATCGAGACGACCCCTCCTAACTACAGTTTTATCAGTGAGGCCAGGGTGAGCAGGAGAGGAGGAGGGGTCGCTGTCTTATTTAATGAATCATTTCAATGTAAGCAGCTATCTCCTGGAAGTTTTCAGTCTTTTGAATATGTGACTTTACAGCTGAAGGCCCCATCCAAAGTTGTGTTTCTTAATGTTTACAGGCCTCCAAATATGCACAGACTTTTTTTAATGACCTCAGTGAACTCGTTCTGTGATCTGTGTTGATTTCGACTGTGTAATTTGTGTGGGGATTTTAACATCCATGTGGACAACTCAGGACAAAGGGACTAAAGACCTGAGTAACACTCTGGGCAACTTTGGGCTGACTCAGCATGTAACAGAGGCCACACATAATAGAGGACACACTCTTGACCTACTGATCTCCAAGGGGCCTGAGCATTTCAAAGGTTACTTGTGTCTGATGTGGGCGTGTCTGATCATTACTGTGTTTTCTTTGAAAGTAAATCTCAGCCCACTAAATATATCCACAACAGTGATCACAAAACGGTGTATAACTGAACAGTAGTGCAATTTTTAACCAGGTCTTCCCATTAACACCTGACCTGTCCAGGGTCAGTCAATGAGCTCGCAATAGTTTCAATGCTAAAATGTTAAATGTAATGGACACTATGCTCCCATTAAGGTGAAGGTTATCTCTGGAAGGAAAAAGTCTCCATGGAGAAACTCCACACTAGTGAAAAATGAAAAAAGAGAGTGTAGGAAAGCTGAGCGAGATGGAGAAAAACAAACCTCCAGGTTCATTATGACATCTATAAAGAGAAACTTCCACAATTATAATTTACAACTGAGGAGTGCAAGGAGGTCCTACTTCTCTGACATCATCACTAAAAACAGCCATAATGCTCAGGTCTTATTTTCTACAGTTGACAGGCACAAAACCTCCTGTGTCAGTGGCAGCTGAACTTCATTCGACCATGGCCTGCAATGACTTTGCCAAATCTTCACAGAAAAATCCAAAAAATTAGAAACAGCATTGGTACATCAACAGCAGATCCAGAATATGTACTGTGTCCACCGAAAAACTGTTTAAACACCATGAAACAGTTTCAACCCTATTAACAGCAAAGACCTGGAGGACATCTTAGGTCAACTGAACTCCCTCCTGCTGTTTAGATGTCCTGCCAACAAGTTTTTTTCAAAAAGGTCTCAAAGACTTTAGAGTCAGACCTATTACAGATCGTCAACTTTCTTTAATATCAGGCGTGTTTCCAGAACCACTAAAAACTGCTGTAATCAAACCTATACTGAAAAAGGACAATCTGACAAGACACAAAAATGAACAAACTACAGGCCGATCTCAAATCTCCCCATTTTTAAGTAGAATCGTTCCCGTGGGTGATGGGCTCCGTCAGGGCTGCCCTTTGTCACCGGTTTCTGTGATTCAGCGGGTGGGGGCCTCCAGCTCGCACTGGAACGGTTCACAGCCGAGTGTGAAGCAGCGGGAATGAAGATCAGCACCTCCAAATCTGAGGCCATGGTTCTCACCAGAAAAGGGTGGAGTGCCCACTCCGGGTCGGGGAGGAGTTCCTGCCCCAAGTGGAGGAGTTCAAGTATCTCGGGGTCTTGTGTCGCAGAGTGATGGGAGAGGGAGCCGGAGATCGACAGACGGATTGGGGCTGCAGCTGCAGTAATGCGGACGCTGCACTGGTCCGTCGTGGTGAAGAGGAGCTGAGTGTAAAAGCGAAGCTCTCAATTTACCGGTCGATCTACGTCCCTACCCTCACCTATGGCCACGAGCTGTGGGTAGTGACCGAAAGAACGAGATCGCGGATACAAGCGGCAGAAATGAGCTTCCTCCGAAGGGTGGCTGGCCTCTCCCTTAGAGATAGGGGTGAGAAGTTCAGCCATCCGGGATGGGCTCAGAGTAGAGCCGCTGCTGCTCCACATCGAAAGGAGCCAGCTGAGGTGGTTCGGGCATCGGACAAGGATGCCCCCTGGCGCCCTCCTGGGTGAGGTGTTCCAGGCATGTCCCACCGGGAGGAGCCCCGGGGCAGACCCAGGACACGCTGGAGAGATTATATCTCTCGGCTGGCCTGGGAACGCCTTGGGTGTTCCCCCGGATAAGCTGGAGAGGTGGCTGGGGAGAGGGAGGTCTGGGCCTCTCTGCTTAGGCTGCTGCCCCCGTGACCCGGCCTCGATAAAGCGGATGAAGATGGATGGAATCAGTACACTGAATTTCATGTAAATAACCTTATCCTTCCCAGTAGCAAAGTCTTTTTTGTCCGGTGTGAGGTTTAAGTTTGGTTCTCTTTATGTTTTCTGCTTGTGTTAGATTATAGTTCCTATTTTTTCTGTCAATGTGGCTTCCCTTGTTCCCATGTTTAATTACTCTTGTCACCGTGTTTCATGTTCCCTCTGTTCCCCTCATGTCTCCATGTCACAGTGTCAAGTCGGCGTCTTTATGAAGGTCTAATGTTATTGTTTATTTAGTCGCATGTTCAGTGTATTCCATTTTTCCAAGATTCCAAGATGGCGGCGCGTGAACAACGCGAGGCTCAGTGTCTCTCCAGAATCTGCTATTTAGCAGTTTTTTTATCTACTTTTAACCGGATTATTCGTCCAGAATTGCTGTGCGTTGCTTACCTACAGCAGACAAGAGCTATGGACATCTGGACTCATAACTCCAACAGTTTTATCGCCGACTCGACATCATCCCAGAGATCTCCAGAACACCGGAGGCTGCCCACTCTCCCCGGCCGGGCGGAAGGCACGCAGACGGCGCCGAGATCGTAAACAAAGGCGAGGTAGGCACGGAGGGCTAGCGAAGCTAAAGCTAACACCACACCGGCTGCCTTTACCCAGTATTTTCCCGCCCAATGTCCGTTCTCTGGCAAACAAAATGGATGAGATACGGCTCTCCATCACTAACAACAGACAGATTATGGACTCAAATGTCATGTTTTTCACCGAACGTGGTTTGAACAACAGTTGCCGCGAACTGCTATCGAAGATTAGC
>NW_024387274.1:260603-328082 GCF_900408965.1 Simochromis diagramma | reverse complement strand
GATCTGTGCTGAGTGACAGTGGGGGTGGGGGGTCTGACTGATTGAGGCCGGTTGGTGAGGAAAGCTTTGATCCAGTACCAGGTGGCAGGGGGAATCTGAGGGTGGGCTAGTTTGGTGGTAAGGATGTCTGGAATTAAGGTCTTAAACGCTGATTGATTAAATGATTGGGGAGAAAAAAAAGTTATCCAAAACTATCTGGTCCTATGTGGGGAAAAACTGTGACCTATTCCTGTTTATGCCATCTTTGGCAGCAAGAATTGTAATCAAGTCTTCGAGATAGTGGGGCATTAAAGTGTTTGCACCCTTACCGATTTCTTTTTTTTTTTTTTATGTTTGTCACACTTCAGTGTTTCAGATCACCAAACAAATTTAAATATTAGACAAAGATAACACAAGTAAACACCAAATGCAGTTTTAAAATGAAGGTGTTTATCATTGAGGGGGAAAAAATCAAAACCTACATGGTCCTGTGTGAAAAAGTGATTTTCTCCCCTATAACATAAATAAAGTTGAGTTAAATTTCTCCAGCCACACCGAGGCCTGATTACTATCATACCTTCTGAATAAAGAAATCGCTTAAATAGGACCTGCCTGACAAAGTGGAGTAGACCTTAAAAGCCAGACATCATGCCATGAGCTAATGAAATTCAGGAACAAATGAGAAGCAAAGTAATTGAGATCTCTCAGTCTGGAAAAGGTTATAATGCCATTTCTAAAGCTGTGGGACTCCAGCAAATCACAGTGAGAGACATTATCCACAAATGGCGAAAACATTGGACAGTGGTGAACCTTCCCAGGAGTGGCCAGCCGACCAAAATTACCCCAAGAGTGCAGCACGACTAAGAGGTCACAAAAGACCCCAGAACAACATCCAAAGAACTGCAGCCTTCACTTGCCTCGGTTTATGTCGGTGTTCAGGATTACAATAAGAAACTAAGATAAAAATGGCCTGAATGTCAGAGTCCAAAGACAAAAACCACTGCTGAGCAAAAGGGACATAAAGGCTCATCTTAGTTTTGTCAGAAAACATCTTGAAGATGCCCAAGACTTGGGCTCCATGCTAAAACAAATTCTGTTAATTTTATACATGCTTTTAAGCAGTGTTATCAGACGACATATCTTTGTCCTGATTATGTGTTAATTCTTGAGATAAATAAGTAGCCACTGTTTACCAATATTGTGATTTTTGTCGTAGCCTGTGAGCTAATTATACAAGTGTATGCTTACCCGTTACCTAATATCAGATTGTCTATTTTAATTATACTTATTTTGTACTCTGCTGTGTTAGTGTCTAACTCTACTTACCTGCGGATTATATGACAGTCTATTTCTATTTCACTCCAGTTCATTGATGTCATTTTAATGTGATTGGTGTGTGCCAAGTAGGGCTGGGTATCGTCACTGATTTCTAGAATCGATTCGATTCTGATTCACAAGGTCCCGAATCAGTTCGATCCACGATTCGATTCAGTTCGATTTGTATCTGGGAAATTTTGCCTCAGACAGTCAGAAATATTATAATTCAGATCAGTACATTTATATATTTTTGTATCTATAAAAAGGAAGCTGACACTCGCAAGACTTTATCAAAGGTGTGAGCATCACAGCAGAGGCCTTTGTGTCAAAGTAGCTGAAGATAAAACACAGAAAAACATGAAGGTGATTTTCCTGTTCTGGGATTTTATAAAAATATTCTGCAGTAGGTCAAAAACAAAAGAAAACCATTAATCAACATATGAACATTACCTCTGAAGTTACAGCGGTTTTATTAGTGACACAGCGTTTTGCATTTTGCATAATTTTAAAAAGTTTAAATTTGTTCAGAAGCCTGTTGAACGGCAGAAATGAGGCTTTCTTTTCGGAAGTAAGTAAAAGGAAAAATCAGCGGCCGACAGCCTGTAAACAACGGTAGACTTGTGCGTAACAAGCAAACGAATAATGAAGAAAAAGGATTTTTAGACGGGAAACTGTTCTTGAAAGAGAGAGAGAGAGAGAGAGAGAGAGAGCTGCATGAAGTGTGATTTTTATCGTCGTAGAAGCAAAACGGCAAAAGTCAGAGGGAATGTTTATGTTTATGTCGGTCAATAATGTTTGGAGAGAGATCAAACTAACAGCTTTAGAATCAGCGCAAAAAGGGCCGAAACATCAGAATCAGTGAGATGTCGCCTTTCTCACCCGACGGCACGGTCGGGGCTGAAAGGTGACATCTCACTGATTCTGATCCATCAGCGGCTCTGCGCTTTGTGTTTACATTTATGTGCAGAATCCGTGTTCCTGCTCTCATTCACTGTTTTAGCTGTTTGGTGTGTTTTTGTTTTTTTTGTTTTTTTTGTTTTTTTTCCCATCCATCCATTCGCGTCCGCTTATCCTATTCAGGGTGGCGGGGGGCGCTGGAGCCTATCCCAGCTGTCATGGGGCGAGAGGCGGGGTACACCTTGGACAGGTCGCCAGTCTGTCGCAGGGCCAACACACAGAGACAGACAACCATTTGCACTCACATTCACTCGCACATTCACACCTATGGGCAATTTGGATTAACCAATTAACCTATCCCCACTTTTTTTTTTTGTGTGAGGTTTCACCTGAGATTCTGGCATTTCGGGCAAAATAAATTTATATTAAAAAATCGATTCAGGATTTTAATGAATCGATATCACGTTATCCAAGCCAGAATCGATTTTAATCGATGATCAAAGCCCACCCCTAGTGCCAAGTCATTAAAGAAGCAAGCATGCTCACTTGCTCACTGTTCACGCTCAGGAAGTTCAACGCCCAGACCCTTACACATAACATATATTTTTATTTCTGTGCCGATGATGCCCAGTTTTATCTATCCATGAATTATTGTTGTGTTTTTACCTTACAATATAAAGTGCCTTGAGGTGACTGCTGATATGATTTGATGCTATATAAATAAAGTTAAATTTAATGGAGCCAGATGACACAAACCAGTTACTAAAACTGCAGGAATGTTTTAACAACATAAAGACCTGGATGGCTTCTGATTTCCTGCTAGCAAATTCAGATTAAACACTGGTTATTGTACTTGGCCCTAAAAATCTTAGGTACATGGTATCTGTCGCAGCACATGGACGGATCCAGTTAAAAGGAAGTTTTCCTTTGCCCTGTTTCCAAGTGCGTGCTCATAGATGTTATCTAATTTTGGGTGTTTTTCTCTGTATTATTGTAAGGTCTGTCTTGCAATATAAAGCACCTTGAGGTAACTGTGGTTCTGATTTGGTGCTATATAAACAAAACTGCCTGACTGTATCCTCATTTGAAGTCAGCAGCACTCTATTCCTGCTGACAAAGGTTTGCTTCATGGCCTCACTGTGTTCCTCCAATGCCTGCGTTTTTGCTTCAGCTAGAGCCACATCCGGCTTTGCCTTTTGCCATTAGCTTGATAGGACTCGTACTTCAGCTTAACTGCTCCCTTCACTTACGGTGTCTTCTATCTTGTTTGGCGATAACTGCCATAACAGGCACCAACCACCTTGTGGCTGCAGCACTGTACTGCAGCTCTGGCAGTGGGGTGCAGAACATGACTCAATGTCCCTAGCCTCACTTGGGATGGAGCTCTGCCAGATCTGGGAATTAAAGATCGGGGCCTCACACTCCCATTGCACCCTCACTGCACAGACCTGGGTGTGCCAGGTACCACAATCCTCCCCCACCCGCTGATCCAACTTGCCATCAGGTGGTAATCGGCTGACAGCCGTCGGCTGTGTCACCAGAGTGTCTAAGGTAGCAACAGGTCTGATGAAAGCCACCATAACCATTTATTAATCTGCAACCTCGGGCATGCTGCTGCTAAGAGTACCTGTGGACACCCTTATGCTGGACCATGGTGCTTTGTCATTGATAGCCTCTTACCAGGGACTCCAAGAAGGATAACCGCGATTCGGTTCAGTGCAAATGACAGTCAGGACCTGTTTCTTAACCTAAAGAGACAGAGAAGTAGTTCTCATGGCCATCTGGGGAAATTCCAGAGTGGTTAAGGGTCTAGCCCTACTTGAGTTTGATGAAAGTTAAAATGATCATTTTGTTGCCATTTGTTCTTTCAGCTGAGGAAGCAATTTGAGTTTGATTGTCAGACTAAAATGGATGGTGAGATTCTGCTCCACCTTTATGACCGCTTTGGCATTAAGAAGATGGCTTCTCTCCTGGATGGTGTATTTGCTTTCATTCTTCTGGACACTGCCAACAGAAAAGTGCACGTGGGAAGAGATACGTATGGTGTTAGGCCTTTGTTCAAACTCCTCACAGACGATGGATTCCTTGCATTGTGCTCGGAGGCCAAAGGTAATGGGATGGTTTATATTGCTTGAATGTTGCTTCTTTATATGTTTGCATTACTAACCTCATTCTGATCACAGGCTTGATAGACATTACCCATGGCATGGGTACTCCTGCCAGCATTGTCCCCTTCCCCCCTGGGCACTTTGAGGTCTTTGATTTAAAGCCAAGTGGCAAAGTTCAGTCTATTCAGATGGAACAGTTTCACTGCTGCAGACAACAGCCTTCTCATGCCATCTATGATACAGTGGAGAAACTACCTATAAGTAAGGGTCTATTCACCACTTTAAACATCAAGCATTTCTAGTGGTAGATGGTATTTGTGAAGGACATTAAAGAGTTTGTCTCCCTAGGTTTGGATGAGGAACTGGTGAAGAGCAACATCAGAAATCTGTTTGAAAATGCTGTAAGGAAACGTCTCATGGCTCACAGGAGAATTGGTTGTCTTCTGTCAGGTAACATCTGCTATGTGGAGCACAACGTGTGTGTGTGTTAATCTTATGTCCTTTTTGAAAGGGCTTGCATTTTCATTTGGCTTCTGGGAGTCTGCCTTGAGACATGCTATTCTGCTTTAGCGCCTAAGAGTTGGCGTTCATACGTAGACATATTCTGTGTGAGTAAGTCGACCTGTCTGACAGTAACATTAACTTCACTTACATGTGATGAGCTTTCTGTTCATTCACAAGTGAAGAAGTGTTTTATTTGCAATTCATCGCAATCCAATTTACATATAGAGTTGTGGTTAAAAGTTAACATACACTGATCATAAGCATTAATGTCATGGTCATTTTGTACATGCAACTTCTCAGCTGCCCTCTCCAGCTTGCGCACAAACCACACAGCTCTCTCCTCTGGGCCCCGGCAGCTACTGAAATAGGGAAGGTGTAGTAGATGTGATGGATGACAGCTGTGACAGCCTCTTATGGCACTGCCCGCTGAAGTTAGAATCATCCCAGAAAAGTTGATTCTGTTCATCTGGACGTAGCGTTTTCAGTGGGAGAAACGTTTCGTCATTCATCCAAGTGACTGAATGCAGATAAACAGGACATTTGCATAATGACTGAAACTACAACCAATGGCAAACAGTGAGCTGAGAGGGCAGTTTCTAGATCTTTAATATTCAAATTCTCATGACCATTGATCATCAACCACTGATCAAAGATCGTTAATCAATGGCCATAAGTACTATTCACAGAGAGTTGGGAATGGCTGCAATCACAGCATTGTAAGATCGCGAAAGATGCACCCTTAGGCCCCCCCCTCGATTCAGAGATGGTCTTTCCCTTTTCATGTAAATGACGTCCTTGGCTCCGCGCTCAAAGCAGCGTCCTCATCAAGAACTGTATAGTATGCTCAACTGCACCAAAGAGTAAAACGGTGAAATGTGGATTTGTAAACATCAGGTCTCTCCGTGCTAGTACACGAGTTTATAATTGATCAACATAGTTTACTTTGCTTTAGAAAAACCTGGATACAGCAGAATGATTGTGATCATTTAAATCAGGGGTGTGAAACATCTGGCCTGTGGGCCGAATACAATTACTTTTGGCTTGTGAGATAATTTCATATGTCAGTTATTAATGGCCCATCTCTAGGTGGGAGCCGAATCTTTTGGCATTTATTTTAATGGGCACACCATGCAGCCAATCACATGCAAAGACAGACCGAGATCGTGCCATTATGTGAAAGAAGGAAGTGGGGCAGACGTTCTGCAGACAGCAAGTGTAGCAGAAAGAAACGAAAACTTAAAGTGAGCAGCATCTGGCTGTATTTCAATGATACTGGAGACTGCAAAACTGAGTGTAGAATTTCTAAAATTAGGAGCTGGCTAAAGTGATATCAGCTTATATTTTCAGCCATGTTCCATTGTTAATGAAAAAAGGTTTCAAACTTGTCCAGGCCTTAAACCTTATGTGTGTTCTCCCTAGTAAATCATACTTTTTATTTGTTTTTGTTTCTAATGTCTCTGTAAAGCACTTTGAATCACCTTGTTGTTGAATTGTGCTATACAAATAAATTTGCCTTGCCTTGCCTAGTACTGAATGCATACCACCCCCTCAAAACTGGATTCATTTTATACATTTATTTCTTACAATACAACTCCAAAGAGTTGTTGACAGATTATCTGTATCATGTAGAAAAACTGAACTTCTTTACACTGACAGAAAGGTTTCAGTGGTCTGACACACTTAAGGTCGAAGTGGGCTGAAATGACTTTGACACCCCTGGTTTAAATGAATCAACACCTCTGAGCCATATTGTTAGAATCCTTGGAGCAGCTTCCATTCCATCGTATTAAACAACCAAAGACCAAACAGTTCCCAAACTATTGTGATTTTAGCATCCATGTGGATACTGTAAATCAGCGGTCTCCAACCTTTTTTGCACCACAGACCGGTTTATGCCCGACAATATTTTCACAGACCGGCCTTTAAGGTGTCGTGGATAAATACAACAAAATAAAACTAGTACCGGTACCGAAAAAAAGAAGATTTATTCATAACACACATGAAAAGACCCAGGAAAACAGAGTTAACGGTAAAAACAATAAAAACCCTGAAAACCATACATTTCACAGCTGAGCCTCAACTCTCACGGCCCGGTACCGGTCCGAGGCCCGGGGGTTGGGGACCGCTGCTGTAAATGACAGCCTCAGAATGGGATTTAAACTGTTATTAAACTCAATGGGCTTCTCTTAAAATGTAAAAAAAACCACCCACTACTTTAATTACACTTTAATCACAGGGATGAACCAATAATGACCTCTGTTTAACTATTAGGGGTGGGGGAAAAAATCGATACTGTGTAGTATCGTGATATTTTGTTTGCTAATAATGTATCGATACAGGGACAGCAGAAATCGATATTTTGTTACAAACAATTTTTTCTCAACATGCTCTGGAGTCAGAGCATGTTGACTTCAGAGCATGTTGATCCTTTTTCTGAGCAAGAATCCTGACATTCCTTCACTGTCCAAATGTGTTTAACTTTTTTTTTTGGCAGCAATAAACATGACAGTTTACTTATTTTAATTTAAGACATGTTTAATTTTAATTAAGTTTAAAACTTTTTTATTTAATGTAAAATTATATATTTTTTAACATATCCTCACAGCCTTCTGCTGCTGAACAGGTGGTCCTTACACAAGAGTATTAGCTTCGGAAAAACTCTGAGTAACTGCTCTGCCGCTCAGGTGGCCAGGGGCAATTTCTTCCCTGCATAACGTGATCCAGTGGTTTCTGTTATGATGCTGAGCCACGATATATTTAGCCGAGATGCAGAGTATTTGCACATGTTTTGCATATTCATGCTTTGAGCAGGAGAGGTTGGTATGCCCTCCTCCTCGTCACAGTGTTGGGCTTAGAGTCAAGCCCCGGAGTTTCTGCAAGTTTCTGTCCACCTTCACTATCTATGGTGCTAACAACAAGGACAACAAGTTAGCTGGTTTACTAACTTCAGCAGAAAAGGAAAACAGTGTTAGCTAGTGTGGTAAACCGTACTAACTAAACCGCCTTAGTGGAGAGTACGACGCCCAATCTATGGTGCAGACTTGGTTTCAGCAGAGACGAGCAAAAGGTATCAAGCACCCAGCGACAGGAAGTTTGCTAAACACTCCTGTCTATGGACAGGTAAGATAGCTAGCTAGCCTAATATAGGTTGAGATATGCACCAAAGCTTGAAGAGGTGTTTCAATAATGGCTATGTAATAGCACAAGCTACTGAAGGGTGGGAGTTTCTGCCTGACGTAGTTGTTGCAACCACCAGCCAATCAGGAGTGGTGGAATGAGTTAAATGATTCTGAGTTGAATTGCATCCCATAGTGCGATATTGCCGTGATTGCTACTATGGGAACAGGGAATTTTACTTTCACACGCATCACCTCGTTAATATGGTTTCAGACCAACCATACGTGGTACAAGGCTGCAGGTTATTGTAGGCAGGCATTAAAAAAAAGCAGAGGACACAGCTCTTGTTACAGTATACTGGGCATGACTGGGAGACTGATGTCTCTGAGAGCTTTTATTCCTATTGTGGTTAATAATTTATAGTGGAATTGCAGTATAATTGCTCAAAATGGGAAGTTTGTTAAGCACACAAGCACAGAGGTTTCTGTGGTCATTTCGCAATAGTCTGGTATGGGTTGCATAAAATGCATGTAAATCGTTCACTTTGTATGACTTTGAGTTAACATAGGATTATCGTTTCTTCTTTGTTTTACCTTATTACTCAGAGAGCTTTTTGGGGTATCAGCACCATCAAATTAAGGCTGAAATCCTGCTTATTTCAAACCCAATATGCTGGTATTCAAAAGAAACAAATCTGTACATGTCCTCACCATACATCACTGTACTGCGGAGCACCTATTGGAACACACTAGAGCATAAAACAGTTGCATCCATACCTTCCCAGAACTTCCCCAATCTCATAGAAGTCTTCCACATTCTCAGGTTTGAAGACAGCCATGTTCCTTTGGTTCACACTGGTCACCTTGGTTATAGGTTTGCCTACTGCCAACTATTTAATATGGAGCTTCAAGGGGTTCATGATCCTCCAAACTCTAACATCAACGCTGGACCTGAGTTTGAGTAAGAGAAAATATTACAGAAAATTATGTTCTCCAAAAGACCACACAATGTCTTGTACTGTGACAACTACACAAACACAGTGCATACATCTGATACATACAGCCGACATTTTGCTAGCAAGAAAAAAAAAAATCAGACGTAATAATTTCTCCAGGGTTCTTCAATATGTGTTTATGCTGAACTTTTCCCAGTCATCTAGTTCAAGATGAATACTTTATCTACTCATAAATAAAACTGTAACGCAGCGGTGTTCCAACAGACAAGCAGGCTAAGCAGCGACTGCCTGGTCAAATCAAGAAATCAGAAACAATTAATGTGAAAGATCTTTTTTAATCTGAAACAGCGTTCTGCCATCAAACTTCCACCCATCCTTTACATTACTGCCATCTTCTGACTGCAGTTGGCTTTTGCTACTGGAAGCTTTACTTGTCTTGGATCCTACTGAAAACTGTGTGCTTCTACTTCATGAGCATATCTGTGTCCCGTTAACTATGCCTGAAGCTTGACAAGCTGAGAGACCAGATAAACATCTGGTGTTTGATGGGAGACCAATGGGAGATTAGCATGCAAGGTATGCTGCCACTGGCTCTGCATTCAAAGTTCTGAGATTCCCAGTTTGTGTGGAAACAGAATCAGCATTAGCCAGTAGATGAGCTTCTGGAATTTATCATCGTAACAGATCATTACGAGCAAGCATTTCCTCTTACAAACCAACCCGACAAACGTGTATACAAGCTGGAGTGCAGTGTGAAAAGTTTTAATAACTTCCTTAGGCAAGTGGAACAGGCACAGGCTCAACCAGCACATTAAGATTAGTATATCTGAGAAATCACTAGTAAGTTTAACTAGCTGTTTGGTCAAGACGCCTTCATTTTTCATACATATTTACTAGGGATGGACCGATCCGATATTATGTATCGGTATCAGTCCGATACTGACCTAAATGACTGGATCAGAGAAATAAAAAAATGTAATCCGATCCATTAAATATCAAAAAAGCACCTCACAAAACTTGCGACATGGCGTAACTCAGCTCATAACCGTAGCTCGTCGGAGCAGTATGCGTCTCGTCATAGAGCGTCTGTGGCGTGCGAGACCTGTCGGTGGTCTAGTTGAGCATTTGGAGCCTCGCTACCAAACCAGCATTTCATCTCCAAGAAAGTTATCCAAGAAAGAAGTAAAGCAAGTGTGTAAGTTCATCTCTGAATGTTTGTAAAGCATTCCCGCGTTAAGCTTAACAACCATATATGGAGCGACTGCCTCTCCCTCTCCCTCCCTCTCCTGTTGCTACTTCAATTGTGAAACTGATTAATGATCAGCTGATCGGCTTTTCTGTGCGAGTCTCTCTTGCTTGTTTTTGGTCCACACAGTTACACGGCTGGTAACTTTGCAGGGGCAGGTCTAGCAAAGTTTAGCCAGGGGGGCCGATAGGGCATGAACAGGGAAGAGGGGGCACAAAGACATTCTTTTCTTTCTTATTCTCAGTTAAAATGTCGAGCTTTTAATAAATAATTATCTGAATAATACAACCAAAGTTTTAATCTGATGTAAAATGTATAGAAATCCATTACTGTATATAGTAACTGTTAAGTCTAATATACCCTAGTAAGCTATAGTACTTTTTCCTTTGGGAACCATCTGTGCAGTCTGCAGTTCTGTTGAAGAAAGATGTTGAATCTATTTAATTATTGTGGAAAAATAATTGACTTCTGTCCTTTTTTTTTTTTTTTTTTAAACACATGCATTAAATTAAAGTTGATTACGTCAATTAAGCATCATGAGGTGGGGGGTGGGGGGTGGTTTCCTATTATTTTTGCTGGGAGATGGCAACCCTATTAGTTAGGTTGTTTAATATTTCTGCTAAATACTCTTTAAAATACCAGAATAGGGAGGATGGAGCAGGTTTAAGTTTATTAGCTCAGTATTGCTGAACTATGAAATATTTTGGGTGCAGTGTATTTCTTGCATACAGGTTTAACAGAATAGCTTTAGTGTTTTGTTTTTTAAAACTTGAGTATGAACAAGATATTAAAAAAAAAAAAAAAACAGTTTTATTGATTAAAAAACACTATATTGGATTCATATCGGTATCGGCAGATATCCAAATTTATGATATCGGTATCAGACATTAAAAAGTGGTATCGTGCCATCTCTAATATTTACATATTTAAACCAGTGGAGACAGTTAACCATATCGTGCACTGCTCAAGCCTTTTAATTCAGCTATGCTTGTTTGTTATTAATACAGTTTCATATATCAACAAGCTGCGTTTCTAAGCTCATTAACAATTTTTTTCAGGGATAATGGATTGTCACAACAAAACTACAACAAAACTACACAAAGATACAAACATTAATATTTTACTTCTCCATTGCGTTACTGACATTTTCAGAAAATATATGCATATTTTCTCAGTTACCACCTCATGTGTCTCCCTCTTTTCTTGACAGTTTTGAGCCAATCTGTATATGTGGAATGTGTTGTGATAACATTGACAAGTATACTAGATGCCATGGATTCGTAGGATTACAATTCTTTGTATTGTTGTAGAAGAATGAGCTCAGTGACATTCGCCTCACACCCTCAGTAGTTTTAATGTTTCAGCTGTATATTTTTAGTATTTTACGTGTTCATTCAGTACACTGCCATCATACTTTTTGCAATTCTAAAAAATGTTTACAATATTTCAGAAAATAAAATGTATTAACATAAAATGGAAGCACAGCAAGAAACAATTTAGCAGTTTCCCACAATAACTTTACGTACATAGAAGCTGAAACTGATAAAAGACTGGAGAAAATGAAAGCCTCTTAGTGGCATCACCAGCTTTCACAGAAGCACAAGTCACACGTGAGGCACTTCCTCATTTCAGGTTCGATTTCTGGGCTTGAGGATTTTTATCTTATTAGGTGCTGTATAATAACGACTTCTCTCGTCTGCTTGTGGCACTTCCATTGATTCTCTTCTCACAACTCTCTGTACTAGAAACCATGACATCAGATGCATGTCGCAAACTTCTCTCTACACACTTTGATGTACTTCCCCATATGATACAGAATGAAAGAAACATACAGGGAAGGGTGAATAAAATGTGGATGTCAGTTTGTGCATCATGTCTCCTGGCTAAAAGAAACAATCACAATCTTTCAAACGTCGTCCGACCCTGGTCATTTCACCAAGCATGACGAGAACGGTAATAGCTACAGGAATGTCACTGCAGGCACAAGATTCAAAACTCACTGCAGAAAATACATTTATGGTCCCAACAGGCTCAATCCGCATGGTCTGAATTATGGTCGTTTTTGTGATATTCTCTATGTTATTTTAAAAAAAAAAATGAAAAATTAAACTAAAATTAAAGAAAGTTGCTGTAACTTGTTTTGTTTTTCTACAGTCTTAGAAATTCTGTGACAGCAATTTTGTTATTTTATTTAACTGGATGCAGAAAAGCACATGCAGATCTGGAAAATGTAGTGACGATTTTGCAAAAAGGAACAGACATGCATACATTTCAGTTCATTAAGCTGGTTAACTGATCTGTAAATAATTCCAAACAATCTATGGCAGATGCAACATAGCAAAGCAGTAAAGCGGTTTCACGCTGTACAGCTTTGGTATTAAATAGATTGGGTACTCAGCCGATATCTAAGCAGACTGACTGCCATTTGTCAGTGATGCTTCTGTCGCACTGCGCCTTGCCTAAACTGACCAAGCAGAACTAGTCCAACCCGTTGCAATTCTGGACCATTTGCTTGAGTCATCTCTCTCTCTGCACATGACTTAGCAGCAAGTTAAGCTCTAGGAGTTCCCACAATGACGGCGCATTTCAGCAAGCTGGTAAACACCAAAGTGGTTATTATTGTTTATCATTTCATTTGTTTTCTTTTCCTTTTCTTCAGAGCACAATTCACTGATGATTACTTAGATGATATACATAAAGGAAAAGTTCCCCAGATAGAGATTTAGATATGGACCTCAGTCAGGAGATCCCGACAAAGGCAAAAGCGGACTGCAAACTGACACACACAAATCGCCTGTAGTTACGGCTAGCTAAAAGAGTGTGAAGTGGAGCAAAGGTTGGGACATTGAGTCAATGCAGAGAGTGGCTGAGAGAGACAGTGTGGACAACTGTCACACTGAGTCAGAGTAATAACAATATGATAAACTGCTATGTAGATGATCCTCTGCTCCCCCACAGTGACGCTATGCATCATCTGCAATAAACATCTGCAGTTTTCTAAATAATAATCCACAACTTTACAGAAAGAAAATGTACAGTATTTTCTTGATCTACTGCTAGAAGTACACTGATGTGAGGTCATGTTCTGTAGTGCACTGCAGGCAAACACCACCACCAAATACAAGCAAACAAAGTACAGTTAGTACAGTGTTTATCTAAAACCCAAATACCTCTTAAGGTGAGCCAGCTACCACAGATAAAAGATGACTTTACACAGGTGTTCCTGAATGCATAGGTGCTATAAATCATGCTAGTATGAAAAACCTATCAACGCACATTAACTGTAAGACAGCTATCCCTAAAGAATCTCCTCAACATCTTTCTTTCCTGTCGATTGGTCATTTGTTAAAGTGATGTGACTTCTGACTCCTTTGGTCGAGGAATGTGATTTGTCCAAATGTTCCCAAGGGTACACTATGAGTTTTTCCACAATAACAAAGTCACCAAATGTGACAAACAGTCTAAGAGCCAAAAATTGTCTAACCCCCCCCCCCCCCTTTTAAAAGTTTAAGTGTTTTTCCCCCAGAGCAGATTTTTTTTTAAGAAAGGGAACACCCTATGTGGTTTTGGGAACGCCACATATTTAGAATCCTATTTAGTTCATCCTAAATCCACCCTGCGATAACCAAACCTTCAAGCTAGAATCTGCAATAAATAATGAACATACATAAGATCAGGCTGGTTTTGGAGAACCCGCCCGATACCTGCCAAACAGTTTGAAACGCTGTGGGTACAAAGATCTGACGCCCTTTGAATGTACTAAAATGTATTTTGTATGAAGTTAACCGATAAAAACTATCCATTGGTTAATTTACAGAATAACTTCTTTGCAAGTAACAGTATAAAAAAATGTGTAGACTGCACAGCCTAAGGCACTATACGACCTCAGCCTGTTGGGACATGTTTTATGTAGAAAAACAGACTAAAATCCATCCGTTCTAAAGGAGGGAAACAACACAAAACTTCCTTGTCCCACGAAATGGCACAGTTTAAAAATAACTACAGATGCTTTCAATATTTCAAAGAAGACAGATGCCACTAAAATAGAAAAAAAAAAATCAGCTGAGAAATTTGTTGGCTCACTAACCATCGACACGTATTGCAAGCAGCCTTAACAACACAGCGCTTCCTTGCCCAGGTTCACTGTTCGGCTTCCAGGTAAGACGTTCCCAGGAAAAGCTGTGTATCTCGCGGATGTGTTCCTGCCCTGATCCTGGAAAGGCTGGAACATAAATGCCGTTTCGCCGTATGCTTGGCCCTGAAGCTCGCAGGCAGTTGGGGAATGCGGAAAACACCACCACTATCCACACTTTGATGTCATGTCCGATTTACCGTAAATACGAGTTTAGCGACCTGGAGAGGCGTTCAGGGCACCTACTAAGAGTCAATAAAGTAAAAAGCTTTTTTTAAACTACATTTCACGTCCACCCGTCACATAACAGGTAATAAGAGAAAAATTTCCGGTTTGAAAACACCTTCAAAATAAAGGCGGAAACTACAAATTAAGTTTTGAGGTGTTTCAGCTTTATAATACTATTCAGTGGGCAGAGTAATAACGAAATATCAATCCATTCATCTGGTTTCTTAATCATTTATTCAACTGATTTAGAGTTCTATGGGGAACCTCTATAGAGCCTAGGACCTAACCTATGTAAGCGGCCAACGTCAAGATTCAAGATTCTTTATTTGTCACATGCATAGTTATACGAGTACAACTGAAATGAAATCTGTCCTGAAACACTCCTCGACTGTGCATAAAGAGGACATTATATACAGTAAGTAGTGAATTATATACATTAAGTAAATTAAATAAAACAATCTGGAAATTTGAAATTAAAAGTCTGAAAATGTGTGGGAGTGGAATGTGTCTTGTGCCATATTAGCACCGCAATGTACTGACAGAGCAGTGCAACATACAACATAGTGACCAGAGTAGTACAAACGGTAATGTACAAGATCAGTTGCGGTCCTAGCCTATTTAGCGCCCTGGGAGAACACCCCCTCTGCGGACTCCGTTAGGGTGGTGTCTGAGAGGTAGATGTTGTCCAAGATAAAGACAATGTTGGATAATACCTCCCACTCACTCCATGACATGACATGCTGGCTAGTCACAGGAGCATGTTCAGAGACTGAGATTAGCAAAAAGCATCACTGAATGACACAGGAAATCATTCCTGCCTGTGGCCATCTCCCTGTACAACTCCTCCATCTAACACACTGTAAACACTGCAATAGTTACATCCTTTTTACACACGCTCTTTTCTACTCTGGAATATTCTCGTCAATTTTCTTGTAATCACCTCTGTTAATCCTTGATATTTATAACTGAGTGATCTGTATATATTAATGCTATTTCTTAAATGTGTCAAATCTGTAACATAATGTATTGTTTGGAGTTTAGTCTGTTACTGTTACAATTTTTACCAGGGCCGTGCAGAGAGGTTTAAAGGGGCGGGTGCTCAAAGTTAAAAAGGGGCACATTGAGCCAGGCTGAATAACAACAACACACATTCATCAAGAATCTAATATGGGCAACAAGGCAAAGCAAACGTAGCCAATGTTTTACCTGATGGGTACAATGTTGCTGTTGAGGGGTTGCTGTGGATAGTGCTGGAGGGCAGGGCTGTGTTGATCTGAGACTGTAGACATTAAAAAGTCCATAGGAGAGATGGTAGCTGATTAAACAAGTGTCATGAGATAATAACTAAATGCAAAGATTGGTGACAGCGCTTAGGCTCTGCCTGTGAATCACTCTTTGCTTCTCTTCTTCCTTCCATCCCATCATTTCATATATCACTCTCCACTTGCTGTCTTTCTGACAACAAGGCACAACTTGCTATTGCAATAAACTATAATCTAATTATCCACACCTAACAACTCCAGCACTTAATCTATAATAAAATGATGACAGAAAAATGTTATAGCACTGCCTTTAGTAGCCTCACACAGCTCCTACTGTTTCCTCCTCATGTCCTTACCAGGCATGTCTGGACAATGTTATATCATGAGTAATATTTTTTTTTATAAATCCATCTAAATAAAACACACACATGCACGCACACACAGTGACATTTTAGACCTTCTTCAGAATACTGTATATACTATGGGCATCATGGTGCTGATCCAGAATCCTTACATTATTATTTATTACTAGAGCTACAATAATAAAGCAAAGAGGAGGGGGAAGTAATAAATATGAAATAATATCATTATGATGATTCCATTTGTTTCACTATCCACTCTGTGCAGGGCAAAGCTTATTACATTTTTAAACTGTAGAGATACAATAATTTTACTGCTGTAAAATCCCGATTTTGTCTTATTTAAAATATAAATCTAATATAATCTGCTTCTTAATGTATGTTCTTTAAAATACAGCGTGTGTTTTTAATATATTATAATTATAATAATTATTATGTGGACATGCATATTAGATCGTTTTTTAGTGAAATATAATCCCTCCAGAAAGGCAGGAAAAGCCCGGAAACTTACTTTAAAACTAAATATGTTTCTAAATACTTTAAAACTAAATATGTTCCCTAAAACGGTGACAGAGCTACAGACCCATGACAGCCTTACACAGGTAGCCAGCAGCTATGACCAGCACTACATGTGCAGTTAATAAAAGGACAGGTAATGTTTGTCACGCTGTTGCACACACAGCACGCTCGTTTGTTTCAGTTCGTCAGTTGCCACAAGACAGTTTACCAACGTGTACGTAATAAGCTGATACTCCTGGGTGCTATACACTACAGTGTGCGCTGTACACCTACTTACTGGTTTTGTCGCATCAGTCTGTGTCTCTGAGTTAACTTGTGTTTCTCCTACAGCTCCGGACCGGAAAAAATGCGCGTGCTCTTTGTGAGCTCGTTCCCGGCTCGTAACCAGCGCGTTCTGCCGTCAAGGGCGATCATTGGTTAAATGTGATCATGTGACTGATGCAAGCCAGATCCTTTTATTTAGCAAAACTGTGATTAATAGTATATATTATTGTTGAGGGGCACAGACAGGACTCCACACGCACGCACACATTAAAAAATAATAATAATAATTTTTTTTAAAAAGTTGCCTCAACAAAAGGGCACCTTGGGCACCCATCAGGAAAGGGGCGGGTGCTCAAGCACGTGCCTGATTTTTACCATTTCTTCTTGGAGCAACTGTAACTCACATAATTTCCTTAGAGATTAATAAAGTATTCTGATTCTGATTGTTTCAGGATGACCTGCCATTATCCAATCACACATCTGCTTACCTGCATCTTTTGCTCATTTCTCCTCCTGTACTTGTATCTTTTTTTCTAAACTGAGCACCTGATGGCTTTGAACTTTTCTTGTCCATCTTCCATTGGTTTTAATTTTGCACTCCAGTATGAACACCCATCCCCCAACCCGAGGATCACCACAACATAACCTAACAAACCTACACCTTAGTTCACAGATTCACTTTGTCTAGGGTTTATTTCTGGGATTTTGCACAACCCAGGATTCAAAACATGAATACATAATGGGCTTGGATTTACATCATTATGATTAAAATGTGCTCTATCTGGAAGCAGCCGGCCCCTCCCCTTTCGACAGGTTGTGTGTGAGACTTTAAATCATCAAACTGTGAATTATAAATTTTAAATTGTTATTGATCCTTTACCCTGAGTCCTAAAGTGTATATTTATTTTCTTACTCTTCTTATATTTATCGTTTGTTTACTTGCACTGCTGTAACTGGAGCCTCGTCGTCTCGTCTCTCTATATACTGGACTGTATAGCGGAGATGACAATAAAGTTTACTTTGACTTCAGCAGCGAGCAGGCGCACCGAGGTGCAAATTATAAGTCTGTATCATGATGTCTGGTGTTTTCATGTTTGTTGGTTTGTTTTTATTTTGTTTTATTTTGCGGGTTGGTTATTAGATGCTGCTCCAGCCAGCCAGAGAATCCCCCGCCGCCCCGCCCTCTCCTCCCTGTGCCGCATGCAGCAGGTGCACCTCGCAAACGGAGGGCGCCCTTACTCCCAGCAAATGGGCGATAGAAAACCGATCGGTGCCTATGCCATTCCCAATATGCACTGGCATGATGTCGGGGCAGCATGAGTACGAACAAATTGTTTTTTGTTTTTTTTGACGATGCCCCTGATGCCGCCCCCCACCACGATGCTGCCCTGGGCAACCGCCCATGTCGCCCGTATCAAAAACCGCTACTGTACAAGACAATATACACAGTAGTGAGGCCAAGAAGAATCAGCCATGATATGAGATGACCGTGAACGTTCTGGAATGTGGCAAGAATAAGTCCTGTCTCAGTCACTTATGGATGCTTTTGGACGGGTGCGCATGTTCTGATTAAGGACTCGGAGGGCCTGAGGGTAGAAGCTCTTCCTGAGCTTCTCTGTTTTTGCCCAGGTGGTGCAGAACCTTCTGCCTGATTGCAGAAGTTGGGACAGATTGTTGCTGGGATAGGATGGGTCCTTCAATAGCTGCTCTAGACCAGCATCTCGTGGTGTAGATGTCCTGTAGGGAGGGAAGAACAGTCCTGCAGCAGCGTTCAGCCACACAGATCACTCTCTGAAGAGCTTTCTGATCCTTAACACAGCTGTTCCCATGCCAGGATGGGATGTTCTGTGTAAGGATGCTCTCCATAGCACCTGTATAGAAAGTCCTGGGGATCACTGGAGAGACCCAGGACTTCCTCAGTTGTCGGAGATGGTACAGGCGCTGCCTAGCCTATTTGGACTGGACCTGAATGTGAGCAGACCATGTCAGGTCTGAGGAGATGTGGACACTGAGATACTTGAAGGACCACAACCTCTCCACTGGAGCTCCATTGATGATAAGGGGCTTGTAGACTCTATGCTTACTCCTGAAGTCCACCACCAACTCGTTGGTCTTGCGGATGTTCAGCTGGAGGTGGTTGTCCTGGCACCACGATGCCAGATTCTTCACCTCATCCAAGTAGGCTGCCTCATCGTTGTTGGAGATGGCGTCCAACACCACTGTGTCATCAGCAAACATTACAATGGTGTTGGAGCTTTTGGAATGTCAATTGAGCAATAGATTCCGGTCTACCATCCAACCATCTTTGGAAAACCCGTTAAGAGCTTGGTGAAAATGTTCTAGAGCACGCTTAAAGATAGAGCAGCTGTTCCTTGTGAGGAGCTTGGTGGTTGGCTGAAGAAACTGGCAAAAAAGGTCTTTTGAGAAATGTTAGAATGGTTATACTAACATCGCATCCTGCCAAGAATTCTTTGGCACCTGCTGATTTATGAGTGTCCCATATCCACCACTGAGGGTCAGTCTCAGAAGAAGAGTTTGACCAGCATAGTTGTCTATGGAAATAGCAGCAAATTAAGGCTCACCTTGAAATCCATTCTGGAGGAGTTCAAGGTTTTGTGCATCAGGAAAGTAGTACAGTACAATGAATCAATTACTCCATGATGCAGATGTGAACAGATGGTAACATTCACAGTTCTGCTGTGCTATATAAAAATATCAAAAATAAATAAGGATTATATATTTACAGTGTGGGTTATTGCACGTATTAAATATTGCACAGTAGTGATGGTAATTTGCATAGTCTGTGTATAGAGGGTTGGGGGTCAGTGCGTGTGAGTTCAGGGTGGTTATGGCTTTTGGAAAGAAACTGTTCTTGAGTCTGTTAGTCTTTGTACTGATGCACCTGTAGCACTTTCCTGAGGACAGCAGTTTGAACAGGTCAAAACCAGGGTGGGAGCTGTCCTTGATGACGCTCTCTGTTGAGCTCTGCTCTGTTGAGCTCTGCTCTGCTGAGCAAGCCAGGGAGGTATAAATGTCCATCAGGGAGGGGGGAGGGCAGCAAATGATCTTCTGTGCTGCCTTGGTAAATGGTAAATGGCCTGTATTTATATAGCGCTTTACTAGTCCCTAAGGACCCCAAAGCGCTTTACATATCCAGTCATCCACCCATTCACGCACACATTCACACACTGGTGATGGCAGCTACATTGTAGCCACAGCCACCCTGGGGCGCACTGACAGAGGCGAGGCTGCCGGACACTGGCGCCACCGGGCCCTCTGACCACCACCAGTGGGTGAAGTGTCTTGCCCAAGGACACAACGATCGAGACTGTCCAACCTTCCGATTACAAGGCGAACTCCCAACTCTTGAGCCACGATCCTTAACTACTCTTCGAAGCCTCTCCGTGTCTGCCATGATGCTCCCGTACAATACTGTGATAGAGTATGTCAGCAAGCTCTGGACGAGCAGTAGAAGGTCAGCAGCAGTTTGGAGTTCTGGTTGGGTTTCCTGAGGACCCTCAAAAACTGCAGCCGCTGCTGAGCCTTGTTGCCAACCGCTCTGTGATGTCTGTCCAGGAGATGTCAGCAGAGATGAGGACGCCAATAAACCAGAAGGTGTGGGTCACACTCACTGTTGATGTACAGGGCCGTTTAAGTCAGTGCTGTGCCTCCTGAAGTCGACAATGACCTCTTTCAGAGGAACTACAGTAATCAGAGTCACACGCAATGAAGATTATTGTTATCTTAACAAGATAATCGACCTCTGTGAGAGCTGAGTTAGGGCAGCTGCACAGTGTTTGCACAAGCCAATGAAGAAGATAACAGTGGATGAATTATATCCTTAAACTTAGTTAAAGCAATTTCAGAAAGGTATCTACTGTGATGAAATCTATTCCCCACTGCTATGTAATACATTATTGTAAATTTAAATGTCATTAGGAAATGATCAGACAAAAGAGGATTTTCAAGAAATACTGTTAAATGTTCAGTTTCTATGCCATGTCTCAGAACAAGATTTAGAGTGTGATTAAATGATGAGCAGGAGGTGTAAAGAACACAGTTTTGTGGAGCAGTCAGGGAGGAATCATCTGCTTCTGAATGTGAATAAGACCAAAGCTTTGGTGATCGACTTTAGAAGGTAGAAGACGGATCCATCCCGGGTCAGGATTAGTTACAAGACCAACACAAAAGTATACAAATGGATAAGCAGGTTACCTGTGGCTTCAGCAGGGCTAGACCGGAACCAAAAAAAAGAATAGTTTTGTTTTTTTTAATCAAATGTTTATAAAAACCTGACATATACCTTCTGTCACCATGTATTATCTCTGTCAAAGCTCTCACTTCTGAATTTATTGATTCAAATGGCACATAAGATACATTTGTACATATAGCTCCTCGGTAAGGCATGAAAAGTTGGAACATTACTTGTAACAAACATTTGATTTGCAAATGTCCATCTTGGAAGTCTAAGCAAAATTCTAAATACACCCTGAAAGGCCACCTGCAGTTTTTTCATTATGACTTGACTATAATTACACCAAATGAGTCATATAGAAAGAGGTACAATAGGCTTGAAAAAGAGCCACTTTAACATCATCTGTGCACATGTAAAATTTACGTGCCTGGTTTGCTTTAGCTGTATGTTTTGGGTCATTGTCCATCTGTCCATTGTCCATCCAAGTAACTTCTTCAGTCTCAGCTGAAGAAGGGAAACCTGCAGTCAGCTGAGACTGAAGAAGACACTTGAGGGTGGAGAATTTGTCTGACAGACAGCTCAGCCAAACAGAGAGCAAACATCCTTGCTAAAGGGTTGAATTTTGCTGTGACGCCGAGACAAATCCCACTATTGGAACTCTTTTCAGCCACAGAAACAGCAATTCGAAACAACAATATTGCAGACATGTAAGCTGCGAAGCCCCCAGCATCCAACATCAGCATGGACGAGAGGAAGGCACACACAATGACAACAACATTAGCGCTCACAATGACAGCAACATTATTATCCTTCCGGCAGACAAGGGTAGGTGCACGGTTTTGCTAAACCAGAAAGACTATCATGAGAAAATTTTGTCACTGCTCAATGGCAAAAATACTTATGAGCCCCTAAAAGCAGGAAGTGGTTACAGGAAGAGGGTGATAAACTGTCTGAAGCAGTTAGAACAAGACAATGCTATTGACGGGACCTCATACCACAGGCTATAACCAGACGAATCTACATCAAGTCTGTGTGGTTTACCGAAGATACATAAACAGGGTGGACCTTTAAGACTCATCGTCTGTATGATCAACTCAGTCACCTATAACATCTCCAAGTTTCTGGCTTCGATCCTCAACCCGCTGGTAGGCAGCCCTGAGCACCACATCCAGAACACCTTGGATTTTGTTGAGAAGGTGAGAGATGTCATTATGGAGGCAGATGAAACAATGGTCTTGTACGATGTTACATCTCTCTTCACTCGCATCCCAGTCACGGACGTGTTGGAGGTAGTTCGTAAGAGATTACAGGATGACCCCCAACCTCAGCAACAGGACCACTCTCAGCATCGACCAAGTTCCAAGTTGCTTTTGGAACTGTGTTTTAATTCCTCCTATTTCAAATACAAGGGTCAGTACTATAGGCAGAAATATGGGTGTGCCATGGGTTCACCAGTTTCACCTATCGTGGCCAAATTGTACATGAAAAAGTGGAAAAGAGGGCTTTGTTATGCTACCCAGTCCAAACAGTTGAGATGCATTTTTTCTAAATACCGGGTCTCTGTGGCTTTTAAACCCCAAAACACACCGCACCAAAAATTGGTCCACCCCAAGGATCGGGTCCCCCACAAACAGAATAATATAGTACACTGTTAAGTGCCAGGATTTGTACATCGGGGAAACCAAGCAACCACTGGCAAAGCGGATGGCACAGCACAGGAGAGCTACCTTGTCAGGCCAGGACTCCGCAGTCTATTTACACCTACAGGCCAGTGGACACCCTTTCAAGGATGAGGATGTACACATTCTGGACAGGGAGAAACGCTGGTTTGAGGGCGGAGTCAAGGAGGCCATTTACGTGAAGGAGGGGGCCTAAGGGTACATCTTTCGGTTAGCTTATGGATGGCTTGCTTCACTCGCGTGGAGAGGTTCTTTTGACTGCTGTTGACAGCCTATCACAGATTCTGTCAGCAAAGCCTTCCAAATGCAAGCACCACACCTCAGATCAACTCAGGCCTTTTATCTGCTTAACTGATAATAACATAATGAAGGAATTGCCCACAAATGCCCATGAAATACCCTGTAAGACAACTGTCCAATTACTTTTGGTCCATTTAAAAAGAGGGTGGCACAGGTGAAACTCCTAAACCCCTCATCCAATTTGAATGTAGATACCCTCAAATTAAGGTGAGAGTCTACACGTTATGTCAATGTCCATTATATAACTATACTTACAATATGTTTCAGTAAACAGGTAAAAAAAAAAAAAAAACAACCTAAACTCGGTGTCTGTGTCCAAATATATATGGACCCAACTGTACACTCTGGCTATCAGCAGTGGCTCATGGTCAAAGCAGCCATTCATTTTACTGAAGCCTTGAATCTTTCCCTTCCTAATTATGTCCCTCCATCTATTTTCATCTTCCTCTCTTCCACAGATGGTGCAGCAGCAGCCCCCTGTGACTGTGAGGCCTGATTACAAGTTGTTACTGGCTGTTGCTGGTACTACTGTTCACAGTGCAGCAGCCCTGACAGCTAACGTGTCGTTAATCTGACACATTTTGTTGGATCTGCTTTTATTGTTTTCTCTCAGTTTTTCAGCTCCACCTTTTTAGGCTGGTCCATCGACCCAAAAGTGTCTTGGCCCACCAGGAAAATGCCCGGTATGCCAGATGACCAGCCGAGCCCTGGACTTCAGCGTGTGGTAAATGGACTGATTCTTATATAGCGCTTTTCTACTCTCCGGAGTACTCAAAGCACTCTATACAACACGCCACATTCACCCAGTCACACCCATTCTCACAAGCACTACCTCTATATTGAGTGCTTTCTAACTACACTCACACACATTCATACTCTGATGGATGCATCGGAGAGCAACTTGGGGTTAGTATCTTGCCCAAGGATACTTGGCATGGAGACTGGAGGATCGAACCTCCAACCTTCCAATCAGTAGGTGACCTGCTCTACCTCCTGAGCTACAGCCACCCCAAAATGTGCAGCAAAATGTTTCATAATCCTGACTACACTCTGCACCATTTTCTGCAAAGGCAGTGGATTACTTCCACTGCCACAAGATTGGATATTTGACATCTTTTTAAACTATGTGCAATAACGTTTTATAATACATCTATCCAGTATTGAAATATCTGCTCTTAAATTTTGACATTTGATATTTAAAATTGTACTTTGATTTTTTTTTTTTACCCGTTATATATTTGCTTTATGTAACAAAACAAAATGCAACAGAAAGAAAAAATAACCTTAAGTTTTTATTTATGGGAATGATATAAACTGGAAATAGGGAATGCAAACCCCCAGAAATGAATCAGGCTCAGCTTTAAAAAAACAAAACATGTACCTTGTTTTCATTTATTTTGAACTTAAACAACTGGCTCCAAATGTCATATCAGCTCATTAGAAACACACACTGCAAATACAAGCAGCTGTTTACAGTAGTAACCCCCATTAGCCAGTTCCCATTGTAGGGGTTTAGAACATGTGTGCTGAAGGATTCACCAGACTCATGAGTTGCAGTGCAATTACAGCAATGGAGGGAATGGAGCACGGGCACATCATTCCATGATGTTTGTGTCGTCCCCTTTAGGCTGACTGCTGAATTGCTCTTTTTCATCTTAGTCTATTTGGTGAATTTCATGTTACTGAAGGCAATATCTGACAGAGATTATTACTTAGCTAACTTGTGAATGATTAAACCGGTAGCCAACCAGCCTTACTCTCAAGCCCTCCACAATAGAACCCACTGTTTCATCCCAAAAAGGGTCATGAAAGACACCTGGCAGGTCCTGTTACTCAGATCATCTCACTAGTTGTGGTGGAAAACAGCATAATGTAATTGTTTCGTCACATGAACCATTTGCAGATAAAGAGATGCCACACGATTTTCACCTTCTACTTCTTGCTCCAAAGTTCTCTTAAATATTCTGTTCGATCAAACCACAATCAAGTCCATTGGTCACCAAGTTTTAGTTTTCACCCCAAGTATGGGCAATGTTTTTTTTTTTACAAAACCCTTTTATTTCCCTTCCCATCCCCAACCCCATTCTTGAACAGAGCAAAGATGCTTCAGTTCTTCTTGCTCTTGGGCGAATCGTATTTCCTCTTGCTGGAGTACCAGAGAAGCAGAGGGATGCCGATGGAGGGTAGCGTCATCACACCAAATGCAGCCCAGTCCAACTAAAGACAGACACACGGAGCAGTGAGTGAAGTGTTAGAGGACTGTTCTGGCAAATGCAAAAACTTCAGTCTATAAGCCATGAATCGAGACACTATGTGAACAGTGGTATCAAGGAACTCTGTTGTTGTGGAGACTTTAATTTAGTTTATCAACATGCACTACTCGTACTAAAAAGTACTTCTTGTGCTATATGCAAAAATATGTCAGTGTAGATACAGTAAATTCCAATTTTAGCTGAAATTAACAACCCAATAAAGATCCTTAGAGGTTTACAAAATTCCACCAGCCTCAATTTACTTTGATCAGCATAGGCCAGTGCACTCAGGTGCCATAATGAGCGAGCCTCAATCTGTTTTTAACACTTACATAGTGTGGAGAGAAGCGCCGGTCAAACTCTCTCTGAGCCAAGATTCCTCCCTGTCCAGGAGCACTGGTGTAGCCAACCTGCAGGAAGGGAAGGAGGGGACACTTTAGCTTCTAACACATCACTATGGACTGTAAATGCTTTGACTCACTAAGGACTTTAACTGCTTTTACCACAACTTGTCCTCCCTCCTGAACCAGGTAGCTGACGGTAGCAGAGGTAAAATTAAAGTATCCAGCCTTCAAGGGGCGCAACACCACTGTGTGAGAGACGTTGCTGGCTCTAAAAGTTTCAGAGTTAAGAATGATGACTTGGAGAAAGAGCCCATTTATGGTTATTTAAACCAACTTAAATCAAATTCCTGCATTCCTGGTTCATTAAGGCCTCTGTCTTATGAACCATGAAGAGTGAATACTTCTTTAGGTTCAGCGGCCTGAAAAGATATCATTTCACTATTTGGTCCTACTGTGTAAGATGAAATAACTGTGGTGCAAAACATAGGCTGCCATACAGACACCCAGTAACTTATGTTTGATTAAGAATTTAAGATCAAACTCCCATTAAGCCACAATTAATGCGTCAAAAATAGCTCAAGTTTGATAGTGCCAGTGAGAAGTCATGTTACTGCAAGGATACGGTGCAATCCTGTCCCATTTCACATTCAGCATTCCGGAAACAATTCCAAAATCTTCAGGAGGAAAAGAATCATCGGATAGCTCCACCTCTAGAGCTGCACTGTGGAGACAAACCAGATGATGACATTTAGTCACACAGTATGCACTAAACATTTTATCAGGTCTTGACAAGCTCTCAAGCAGTTCACATTTCAACAATTCTGAAAACGTCTTGATAATGTTCAAACGTACTGATAAAGTGATTATTAAACAGCAGTTTGTTAACAAACAACTGAATAGAATAATTCTGTGTCGTTTGGTTTTCTGTGCGTTTTCATTTGTACAGTTATCTGATTTACAGCGGCTGTCCAGATATCTGACCTGGAGCCCACGTTGTAGATGCTGTACTGGAGGGTCAGGTCGCGGCCCTCCACAGCATAGCGGTTCAGGAGGGATTTGGAGGCCAACAAACGGGCGCCCTCTTCTCCTGAGCCCAGAGCCAGCAGAGAAAGGATTACAAACACGTGCAGCATCCTGGTCATCTGGTCAAAACAAACAAACAACAAAACAAAAAAGGGAAAATAAACTGGGGTTAGGAGGAGAAGACGATGGACTACAAAGTATGGTGAAACTATAGCCAGGAGTCCAGGCTGGTTTTGAAATAAAACAATATGCGGTAGTGTCCAGGTATCCAACTAAATTTAGAATAAACAACAAAAAAGAAAGGGGAAAAACAATCTGCAGTCAGTCTTTAAACGGAGACTACTTCCTATTTATCTTAGGTTTGACTTTCAAAAGACGAAAGAAAAATCGCGACTGGGAGGTAATTTTAAAAGGCTGTTACGATATGTTACTAATGAAGTGTCCGGCTTCAAGTCAGAGTGCTCAACACTAACCGGTGCTTACGTGGACCAAAGGAGTCACATCTTCATTTGCGTTAGTAAGAAAATTATAGTAAGTAACAACGCTTTATGTCTAACAGGCGTTTCATAGATTCGCTGTATAATAACAATATGTCCGTCGCTAAAATAAAACATTAGTAAATTATAACTCTGAAGCTTTAAAAGAAAAACAGGAAGAGATTTTTTACCTTCCTCTAGTTCTCTTCAAATGGCAGAAAGTAAAGGAGCTAGTCAAGCGCATGCTCAGAAGCTTAAAGCCTGTTTTTACATGACGTGTACCGAGGGGGAGTTAAAGAAGCCTGCAAACTGCAGCGCCCCTGGTGTTCGGGAGGGAGATAGGAGTCATTCGAAAAGAACGTAGCTCATTATGCAGAAGTAGCTGGACTGCCTGTTCCGGCCCTGTAAAAGTACTTGTTGATCAGTTGAATTTTCATACATATAAAACGGTTTATGTACAAAATATAATTCATTGAGAATAAAATTCTCACTGCAGGTTCTCTGATCTTAATAAGATAACTCTTTATTGTCATTGCACAGTCATACATAGTACAATAGTACAATGAGATTGGAAAACTGTCCTACGTCTGCACTACATATAACACAACACGACACGATATGACACATCACAACGCAACACAAACAACACAATGCTCACAGACAAGACCCTCCATGAATACATGCATTACATTATATTTGCATATAGAAATGAAAAATGAAATAATGGATTGGATTTATATAGCGCTTTTCAAGGCACCCAAAGCGCTTTACAATGCCATTATTCATTCACTCTCACATTCACACACTGGTGGAGGCAGCTACAGTTGTAGCTACAGCTGCCCTGGGGCAGACTGACAGAAGCGAGGCTGCCAATACTCCCAAAACTTGCATTTCTAATCCTAGGACTTCAAAGGCTGTAAATGATTTTTGGTTATACTTTATACATGAATCAAAAACAAATGCAGGCATTCATCAGTTTGCCTTTGGATTCTATTTGTCAAACTTGTATGTAATTCATTCATTTGAAAGTGTTCTCATTTTTGTATCATCACTTGGGCTCTGCTGTGCTACCATGCCAACAGAATCTGGTGATAATTCAGTGTCAATATTCGCATCAAGATGTTCCTTCCCAGCCACTCTGCTTTCATCTATTATCAGATGATAGCAGATGCTTATCTGATACCGTATCAGCATTTCCTGTAACACTCAAAGATGCCACCAAAGGTTTCCAGAACTATCTTGTCCCCTGCCTGTAGATGCTAAATATGCATGTACCTTTTTTTCCCCAATATATACATGTCGCCCACATAGACCGCGAAGGTCCTCCGAAGGATGCAGCTGACGTTTTGGGACACAACTTGCGTTTTCTTCGTTTACTTCGTCCACAGGTAAACGCAAAAACTGAGTTTTTGAAAATATCCACCCTGGCAGGAGTTTTTAAAAATCTCCGTTTTCAGTTACCGAAAACGCCGTTTACGTGTGGACGAAAGGCGCAAACGCATAGAAAAATCTGCGTTTTCAAAAATACCCGGGTACGTGTGGACGTAGCCTAAGTGCCAAACATTAGGCAGATGGCAGAGGTTGTGATACGGTTGTTGACAATCTTCTTGTCAATGCTCAACATGAATGTCTCAGCAGCAAAGCAGGAGGAACCTGAGAATTAAAAAAAATCAACAACAACAACAAAAACTAATGAAAACCTTTAATAACAAGGGTTTGAATGTCTTACTGGCTGAACCTATATGGTTGTGTTAGTCAGTGTATTAGTGTGGAAGCAACAGAACATGAAACTAAACAAGCCAAGAGTATCACCTTCTTGCATGCTCAATGATCCAGGTAAGTAAATCCCAAAAAGTTGATTCTGTTCATCAGCTTAGTCTATTCAGTGTATACATCTGTCCCAAGTCTTCGTATTTCTTCAACAACGATTTGAATGGTAGATGTTGGCAGAAGATGCTGTCCCTGTGCTTTAATGTAAAACATACTGAAATTAGACCCATCCATACCAGGGTCTTCTGTAAATGATACACTGGCACCTTACTGTATGGTGGCACTTGTGGCTGGACTCTCTGAGTATCTTTGTTTGAACCACAAATCACGTTTTCTAAACGTTTGTGTTTTCTACACATATGGGAGGTAAATGTAGATTTTACAGAGAACACACTTTGGCATCCTCTCACTGGACAAGTCACATGCTGTTCACAACTAAAGCCTGCAGTTTTCTTTGTGTGCACTCAAATGGAGTCATGTCAACTAGCGCCACCTGTGGCCAAGTGCCATAGTCTACAGCCAGGTTAACTTGTGACACAGATCTGCACCACGTTTGAATTCCTGTTTCATGCACAGTGTGTTTGTAACTTTCAATGTTGTCTGTTTGTGCATCTTGCAAATAAACCTTTGAACCTAATGAAATGATATTATGTGTTTATTTTTGGCCTGCATCAGTGGGAAATGCCAAGTTATTTACATAAAGTTAAAGAAATCAGCTCTCCCGTTGTTCATCATGATCTTAATAACTTTTTTCCATAACAAAGAAATAGGTCTTGAACAAATATATGACACATGAATATTTCACTAGTGTTGTAATGTCACATCCTGTTAGCTTTTCTCTGGAAATTATCATTTTATAATTCATAATGCCTCATAATGGTAATTCATCAACATGGCTGGAGAGAGTTGATTCAGTTAAAGGACTAGATGTTACAGTCCCTGATAATGCATTGCTTTAGATGGAGAGACTCTTGAGTGATGGCTGTTATGAGGAAAGGCAGCCCAGAAACTTTGTCAGCAGCACGCACCATTGTGTGCCTCAACTTTCGGTCTTTTACCCAGGCTAATCTGCCATTTTCCTTGCTTGGTTAGGTTTAGGGATTAGAGATCGATCTAGATTACCATTTTAAATTTGTGACACATCATTAGTTGTGGACTTTGGGTTCATCAGGTGTTTCGGCCGTTATCACTAGACACCCTCATCCAAGGAGGCCCTGCCAGGGTTGATCAGGCCTTGGAGTGTGTCACCGGTTTATGTTAAATTTTTTCTCTTCTTCTTTCTTCTGTTTAGTTTCCTACATTTTCTTTCTATATGTTCACTGCAACTGAGAAAAAATAATAATTACCTCTTTAGCATTTACGGAGCCTAACTTCTTCAAAGGGATAGAAAAGGTGATAGAGAGAAGTAAGACAAAAGGGGACAAGATAGGAGAGAGAAGAGCCGGAAGGGGGGCACCCGGTCTGGCTTCCCACACCACCCTATACACAGTCTGTTTAAGTGTGGTTAATTTAACACACACTTGCAGCAGCATCTGCAGCAGTTACACAGTGATTAGTAATAAACAGAGCCAGTGTGATTGAGTCAAGAGAGTGAGTGGATTTAAGAAAGTGGGTGACTCAAGTGTGTCAGTTGGTTTGTTTTTGTTTTTTTATTGTTGAGATGAGCTAGAATTTTTTTTGTTTGTTTGTTTTAAAGCTAATTTAATTTTCAAAACTTGCACATGATCTTCAATTTGTAGCAGATCTACTGACTATCACGCAGCAGCTGGAGCAGTCTCAAATGGAGTTCAGTCCACTACTGCCACCTGTGACCAAGTGCCATAACCCACTACTAGATTGACTTGTGACACATCTGTAGAGGCTGAGGGGCTCCACTTACACCTGGAGCATTCAAACCTACCCACAAACATGTTGAAAGGTGCAATGTGGATTGTCAAGACTGAAACCAGTCATTAAGCAAAGACAACAGGGATCTTTTTTTCTGTTTATTTAGTATGCACAACATTTGTAGTTGCCTTCTGCACAGGGGAAGTCCACGCACACTGTGTACAGCCCTGTGTACAGTCCCAGCAACACTCCAGCACATCTTGGTTGGTTGTAGGACTAGCCTTACTCAGGGCAGATACACATAGAGACACAATCAGGTCCTTAGGTGTCTAGCCGAGAAAGCTGAGTGCCAGAGAAAATCCATTGATGCTCAACCCTTTGCGAACCAAGAGAAGTGTCAGTTTTCATCAGCATTTGTCCCGGAGGGGGACAAGCCGAAGACTAGCCCTTCCGCCCTGGACCTGGGCCCGCTGAAGGTCGCCAGGGATTGGCAGATGCGAGTGGACTTGGATCAGACGCTAATCTTTTCCACAGAGATCGTAACAACTACTCTGCGACCAGACCTCGTCCTTTGGGCTTACTAAAAACTTGCCACTGAGCTGAAATCTTTGGGAAATCTTTTTGTAGCCTAAGCCTGCTTTAAATTTCTCAATAACTTTATCCCTGACCTGTCTGGTGTCTAAATCCAGTCGAGAATCTGTGGCAAGATCTGAAAACTGCTGTTCACAAACGCTGTCCATCTAATCTGACTGAGCTGGAGCTGTTTTACAAAGAAGAATGGGCAAAGATTCAGTCTGTAGATGTGCAAAGCTGGTAGAGACAGACCCTAAAAGACTGGCAGCTGGAATTGCAGCAAAAGGTGGTTCTACAAAGTATTGACTCAGGGGGCTGAATAATTACGCACACCCCACTTTTCAGTTATTTATTTGTAAAAAATGTTTGGAATTATGTCTGATTTTCGTTCCACTTCTCACGTGTGCACCACTTTGTGTTGGTCTTTCACTGATTCATGTTTGTGGCTGTAATGTGACAAAATGTGGAAAAGTTCAAGGGGGCCGAATACTTTTGCAAGCCACTGTGTATAACAGTGATGTACTGTTAGTTGCTAATTGTGAGAGGGAAGGATTCTTTTTCAAACCATATTTTAAAAAATATAATAAATGTTCTTCCTAATATTATTATTCTTCCTGTTAATAATAATAATAATAATAATAATAATAATAATAATAAATAAATAAATAAATAAATAAATAAATAATTATTTTTTTTACAAGTATATTAAATATAACAATAATAAATAAAATCACATCTCCATATTGACATGATATATACAAAGTAAGTAACAATTAAAGCCACAAAACCTATGTTGTTATCACAATAAACAAACGGGGATTTCTCTAAGCGTGTGGATCATAATCACTGATAGTCTGGTCTAATTTGTAGCTTTGTTTAGAATTGTGCAAAGCTTGTTTCTGAAACCTCAATACAATTCGTGCACAACTGCTTCAAATTATTTAGTGTTTCACGAAGCATTACTTTCACTAGACTATCACTAGTCCTAAGTATTTTGATTGCTTAACTACAGACACTTCAAGTCTCTTATTATGATGTAAATTAAAGACACTTGGAGGTTAACAATGACTATTAAGTTGTAAAAGCTTTATTTGTAATGCGACGTAATCGTTGTGTCCGCCTTTGCTGTTGTTTGATTGGTTTGACGAGAACGTATCCGTGATCTGATTGGCTTTCAATGACACAACACAGTTCCGCAAATCTAGTCTGTTTGTGTTTTGACTGTTTTTTGCAGAGAGCTTCAGAGCACCACGAAGTGTATACACAAGGAGACTGTCAGCGTTCAGCTCCTCGGTTCATAACTATAGCTGCTAGCTATAAAACATAATGCTTTATTGAAACATGACAAATGTATCTCCAGCTGTTGGGTTTTAACTCTATTCTTCTAACACTATGAGCAGAGATGGGCAGTAACGAGTAATCCGATTACTTTTTTCAAGTAACAAGTAAAGTAAGGGATTACTATTGCAAAAACGGTAATTAGATTACCGTTACTTTCCCGTAGGAACGCTGCGTTACTGCGTTACTAAAACCGTGATTGTTTACTGTATGTAGCTTTGTCTCTACCGCCACACAAGCTTTTGCCCTGTGTGATTATAACGGTTTTCGACTGGTCTTATTAGCCCCGGTAGTTGCTTGGGAATGCTTCCAAAGACAAAAGAAGGATAACTGAATGTGGTTTACTAAGTGGCTAAATGCATAAAGACCCTGTGTCATTAGTTTATAGGGATGTTTCATTTCGCCAAGCCGGTTTTTGTTAGTGTCGAGGCACTGGTATTAGCATGTGTAGTATACATAGTTTGCAGTCTAAATAAATTGTCAGACCTAGAATGTATTTGTCTTACTAGGGGCATAGCAAACAGCTGCTTCAGTATTATCGTGGTATATAGCTGCCCCCGGCTCTCTGGTTCAAATTCATGGTGGCAGCTGTATCCATTGGCCCCATGTCCAGCTCCTCAGATCCTGTTGGTGCTCAGAGGTTAGCTTTGAAATATAATTCCACAGCTGGAATTATATAATCACAGGATATAATTCTGTGGAATAATTCCACAGCTTGCTTAGGCTGTGTGGAAGAGTGTGTGTCCTATTGTTTTACCAGCTGATTTGGACTATCCATGGGAATTCATGGTAGGATCTATAAATGTTAGCTGTCTTATAAAGACCATGTTATACCTTTTGCCGAAGTGTACTAGGTATAAGACAACACCTTAAAATCCTCATACTTCTGTTCTGTAAGTTTACTGTCAGAACACTGTCAGATCTTACTGTCTGTGCTCTCCCAGAAGCTCAGATTTTGCAACAACCCCATTTATACTCTGGGTTTTATAGGTGTTTTTATCTTAGATTCACTGATTACAGGTTTTTTAACTAATACGTCTGTGATGCTTGGTGTATTTACTTTAGTCGCACTGAATTTCTGCTTTCAGTGCTGGATTTTCCAACTACCCTTTTGAAAGAATTTGTTTTTTTTATTGTTATAAGCTGAAGCCTGTTTTAGTTTTCTGTGTGAACAAAATGCGGTAATTTTGCAAAACATGCCATAAAACGATTGCCACTAAAGGTAGCAGTACCAGGAATTTATTCCACTGCAAAATTAAGACTGTTTTAAACTCCGCATGTCAGCGTCTCTCCACACACCACAAAAAAAAAAAGGTTTGAGGTCATCAATTTTTTTATATGTTGGAAGCACAAAAGAGCACCCTTTTAATTTCTAGTCTTGACCACAGAGAGAGACATACTGTGGCAGTATTGTTGTTTGTGAGAAAAATGGCTAAAATAAAACATTTCTATTCATTCAGATTTTTTGTAATATACATGGAACGGTCGATTTGAGTAGTAAACCAGTGCGATTTTAGGCACTATATGCTCACAAATAACATTTGTTTTCTGAGGTTATTTAAACATATTGCGATATGTAGTGTATGGTGATGTAGCCAAAAAATGTTGCGATATTAGATTCTCCTCATATCGCACAGCCCTACCTCCTGGTAGGACATGTGGAACACCTTACCTAGAAGGTGACAGCCTTAGCCTTTGTTGGTGATGACAGTTTCAAGACACCTCCTGTCTGGAGAAACTTGCATTGCTCAAGTGTGATTTTGGCATTTAGACAGTCTTCAAATTCCAAAGGTTCCTTGGGCCCCGTCTATGAACTCTCAGCTTCTTTCCATAGATTTGGATTCAGATTCAGGTCTGGGCATTCTAGCAGCTTTATTTCTTTCTCTTAAACCAATTGAGAGTTTCCTTGACTGTGTGTTTGGGATCATTGTCTTTCTTAAACTTTCACCCTTATTTTATCTTTATCATCCTGGTAAATGGCTGCAGAATTTTATCAAGAATGTCTTGGCACATTTTTCTATTCATCCTTACTTCAGTTGTATGAATCGTGCCAGTGATGTATGCTTAAAAACAGCTGCACCTCCCTTTTTTCATGTGTTCAAAACTTGAAAAACGATGTGTTTTCACATTATCACACTAATTTATGAACAACTATAGTTTGATTTCTTTGCATGTATGGATTGGATGGGTTGTTAACAACATCTTGTAAGAATTTCATGTCAATAGCACCTTTGAAATTGGTGACGGGTTCAATACTTATTTTACCCGCTGTATGTCCAGGTACTAGTTTACCATTAACTTGTTGTAGTATATGAGCTGGTATACTTACACAGCAAAATCTCCAGTGTTAAATTAACACTAGAGAGTGTCTATATGGGTCCACACCTCTGAGTGTTAAATACAACACTGTTGAGTGTTAAATTAACACTTTTGACAGTGTTATATGTTTAAAAGTAACCTAGTCAGTTTTGAAGATTAACAATGGCTAACACTGAGCAGTTCTGATTTTCTAACACTGGAAAATAACTCAAAATGTTAGAAATATTCCATTGTTAATCTTCAAAACTGACTAGGTTACTTTTAAACATATAACACTGTCAAAAGTGTTAATTTAACACTCAACAGTGTTGTATTTAACACTCAGAGGTGTGGACCCATATAGACACTCTCTAGTGTTAATTTAACACTGGAGATTTTGCTGTGTACTATATCAATTCATGTACTACTTCCTCTCTGTGTTAAGTCCCAGGGATGTGTCAGCCGGTGATCGGCTGTGATCAGCTGATCACGGGGCCGGGGTTAAAAGAGAGACGCCACCCACCTGTTCGCCGCTCAGACATCCTTCCCTTCGTGTCAGGAGCTCCGAAACTCTGCCGACGTCAGTCTCCGCCTGATTCAGCAACCGTGAGTGATTATCCCTTTCAATCCTTTTTCTCTTCCCGGCTCCACTCGCTCTCTGTCTGTAACGACAGTTCCGAAGCCACGCTTCGCGCTCTGATCATTACTAGAGTAACTGCGTGTCTGTTCCAAACCCACCGCTAGCCTTCGCCGCGCTTGGGTCTAACCAGCACGCCACACGGGCACGCCGAATTACTGTGTGTGATCCGCCCGACCGTGACAGGATGTCTGAGCCGCATGTAGACCCAGCGGAATTCGAACGGCTAAAAGCCGAAGTATTATATCTTCGCGGTGTGGTGGATCGGATGAGCACAAAGATGGAGTCTCTCACCGAAACTGTCCTCCAGCTTTCCTCTTCCGTCACCTCGCTGCAACGTCAGCCAGCGCCGGTGAGCGCTGAACCCCGGGTCGGACTACCCGATAAGTGGAACGGAGTAGACGGCCGGCCTGATGGGTTGCTCGCCACCTTAGACATGATGTTTGAATGTCAACCCACTAAATACGCCACTGCCCGTGCAAAAGTGGCTATGTTAACCTCTCTCTTGTCTGGCCAGGCTCAGGAATGGGCCGCGGCTCTCTACAACAACAAATCTGCAGCGTGTAACGACTATGCTCTGTTTGTGGAGGAGTTAAAAAAGACATTCGTTCCCCCCAGCAGTGAAGTGGAAGTGGAGTCACAGCTGCTTCATCTACGCCAGGGCAATCGACCAGTCTGTTACTTCGCCTCCCAATTCCGTACCCTGGCTGCCAAGCTACAATGGGGAGATGCTTCTCTGCGCTCCATCTTTCTAGAGGGACTGGCGGATTACATCAGGGATGAGATGGCTGGCCGTGAGGCCCCCAAAGACCTTGGACGAGGCCGTGGACCTTGCCCTGAAGATCGACCAACGTGTGATGTTGCGGCCTCGCCACGCCCCTCGGGCCTCCAAACCCTTCCAGCCTCAGCGGACCATGTCGTCGCGACCTCCTCCCCCCTCTGATGGAGCCACGGCTAGCCCAAGCAGCACATCCAGCGAGGAGCCCATGCAGCTGGGTGGGCTCCCCAAAGAGGAGAAAGAGAGACGCTGGCGTGAGGGCCTCTGCGCCTACTGTGGATCAGCGCGACACCGTCGTCCCCAGTGCCCGCTACGGCCGGGAAACGACGACGCCAGGTAGACTGCGGGGGTGTCCCACCTGGCCCTTCCCACTCCTCTGACCCCTCTCGTTTTCTGTTACCGGTCACATTCCACCTGAAACACCAACAGCTCTCATCCGAAGCCCTCCTGGACACCGGAGCTGCCGAGAACTTCATCGACCAAAAACTAGCCTCTCGGCTTCGCATCCCATTGACTTCCGTCGACCGATTCTTCCCGGTGACCTCAGTAGACGGGCGACCACTCCAACCCTACCCGGTCCAGTTCCAGACCCAGCCAGTCCGCATGTCTGTCGGGGATCATCAGGAGGAGATCCGGTTTCTAGTAGTCTCGGCCTCTTCCTCTCCTCTCATCCTCGGATACCCCTGGTTCCGTCAACATGACCCCCACGTCTCCTGGTCTTCCTGCCGGATCCTGGACTGGGGTCCCCAGTGTTCACGCCGCTGCCTTCTCTTCCGGACTGGACAGGACTCAAAGTCAGAAGAGGCGTCACCCCCGGAGCCCATCGATCTGGATAAGATCCCTCCGGCTTACCACGACCTGTCCGAGGCCTTCAGTAAGAGGCGAGCCTCTGCTCTCCCTCCTCATCGCTCCTACGACATGGCCATCGAGCTCCTCCCGGGAGCGGTCCCTCCTCGTGGTCGCCTGTTCTCGCTGTCACCCGCAGAGAACAAAGCCATGGAGGAGTATGTCGCTGAGGCTCTCCAACAGGGCTTCATTCGCCCTTCTACCTCCCCTGCAGCTGCGGGGTTCTTCTTTGTAAAGAAGAAAGACGGCGGGCTTCGCCCCTGTATAGACTACCGGGGCTTGAATAAAATCACTGTTAAGAACCGCCATCCTCTTCCTCTGCTATCCACCGCACTCGATTCCCTCTCCCAGGCCTGCATCTTCACCAAACTAGACCTACGCAGCGCTTACAATTTGGTGCGGATTAGAGAAGGGGACGAATGGAAGACGGCCTTCATCACCCCTAACGGGCACTGGGAGTATCTGGTGATGCCCTTCGGCCTCTGCAACAGCCCTGCTGTCTTCCAACACCTGATCAACGATGTCTTGCGGGACATGCTGGGCCGGTGGGTGTTTGCCTATCTGGATGACATCCTGATCTACTCCCGCACTGAAGTGGACCATATTCGCCATGTGCGGGCCGTGCTAAGCAGGCTGCTCGAGTACCAGCTGTTCTGCAAACTGGAAAAGTGTGCCTTCCATCAACGGTCCACTAGCTTCCTGGGCTTCGCCAATTTTTATCGGCGCTTTATCCGCAATTTCAGCACCATTGTCGCGCCACTGACATCCCTCACTAAACCAGCTAACCTGCCCAGGCCCTTCTGCCTCCCCCCTGGTGCGAGACAGGCATTCCGAGACCTTATCCGTCGGTTTGCTACCGCTCCCGTCCTGCTCCACCCTGATCCTGCCGGAGATTTTGTGGTGGAGGTGGATGCCTCCGATGTTGGCGCTGGCGCCGTCCTCTCTCAACATGGCCCGGATGGAAAACTTCACCCATGCTGCTATTTTTCGAGGAAGTTCTCTGACACGCAGCGACGGTATGGGGTCGGCGACCGGGAACTCTGGCCATCAAGTGGGCCCTGGAAGAATGGCGGCATTGGCTCCTGGGAGCGAAAGAACCATTTCTGATCTGGACTGATCACCAGAACCTGATCCATATTCGTTCTGCCAAGCAGCTCAACCCAAGGCAGGCCCGTTGGGCCTTATTCTTCGAACCGTACAACTTCCACCTCGCCTACCGCCCTGGCTCCAAGAACATCAAGGCAGACGCCCTCTCCAGGCAGTTCGCCCAGGACGACTTCACGTCAGACCCTGGACCCATCCTACCGTCTCATTGTTTCGCTGCCCCCCTTAGGTGGCCCTTGGAGGACTCTATCCGGGATGCCCTGGCCACTGAACCGCCTCCGCCGGACACCCCAGCTGGGAGGCTCTATGTGCCATCCCGGTGCCGTCAGGAGGCCTTGCTCTGGGCTCACTCCTCCCCGCTCTCTGGTCACCCAGGGCCCGACAGGACCCTCCAGCTCCTCCGTCGTGCCTTCTGGTGGCCCTCCATGACTCGGGACGTCCGTGACTTCGTTTCCGCCTGTGACACCTGTGCTCGGGCCAAGTCCTCCACCCAGCCGCCCGCTGGCGACCTTCACCCTCTCCCTGTGCCGAGACGTCCCTGGTCCCATGTCGGCCTTGACTTTGTTACCGGCCTCCCATCTGTGGACGGTCTTGACACCATCCTCACCTTTGTGGACCGGTTTTCCAAGGCGGTGCACCTGGTCGCCCTGGCCGGCCTCCCCTCCGCCAAACGAACGGCCGTGCTCCTCCTGGACCACGTCGTCCGGCTTCACGGGTTCCCCATGGACATAGTCTCCGATCGGGGGCCCCAGTTCACTGCCAGGTTCTGGAAGGCCTTCTGCCGCCTGGTTGGAGCATCTCCCAGCCTCTCGTCCGGCTATCACCCTCAGACCAATGGACAGGTTGAACGGACCAATCAACAGTTGGGGCGCTTCTTACGGTGCTTCGTCTCCGCCCAACCGTCGCTATGGCCTCGTTACCTGGTGTGGGCTGAGTTGTCTCATAACCTTCACATCTCTTCCGCCACCGGCCTCTCGCCCTTTGAGGTCTGTCATGGTTTTCATCCTCCTATCTTCAGCCATCAGGAGGCGGAGGTCGACGTGCCTGCTGCTGAACGGATGGTCCGCCGCTGTCGCCAGGCCTGGATCAAGGCGCGGGCTGCCATTTCCCGGGCCAACGCTCTGTACACCCGGCAGCATCGTCGCCGCCACCGCCCGGGTCGCCCCTTCCAGCCGGGGGACCGCGTCTGGCTCTCCACAAAGCACCTGCGGCTGCGCGGTGAGTCCAAGAAGCTCACTCCCCGGTTCGTCGGCCCGTACGAAGTCACTGCCCGGCTCAACCCCGTGGCTTACCGTCTCCGGCTTCCGCCCGCCATGAAGGTCCATCCGGTTTTCCACGTCTCGCAGCTCAAGCGGCACGTCGCTTCCCTGCTGGCGCCCCCCTCCCGGGCCCCGCCCCCGCCCAGGATCGTCGATGGGGGTCCTGTCTACACTGTCCGTCGGATCTTGGACTCCCGTCCCCGGGGCCGGGGGGTCCAGTATTTGGTGGACTGGGCCGGCTACGGCCCTGATGAGCGCTCCTGGGTGCCGTCCCGCTTCATCTTGGATCCTTCCCTCATCTCGGATTTCCGCCGCCGCCGTCCTGGCCCGTCGGGTGCCGGTCCTCGAGGGGGGGGTCCTGTCAGCCGGTGATCGGCTGTGATCAGCTGATCACGGGGCCGGGGTTAAAAGAGAGACGCCACCCACCTGTTCGCCGCTCAGACATCATTCCCTTCGTGTCAGGAGCTCCGAAACTCTGCCGACGTCAGTCTCCGCCTGATTCAGCAACCGTGAGTGATTATCCCTTTCAATCCTTTTTCTCTTCCCGGCTCCACTCGCTCTCTGTCTGTAACGACAGTTCCGAAGCCACGCTTCGCGCTCTGATCATTACTAGAGTAACTGCGTGTCTGTTCCAAACCCACCGCTAGCCTTCGCCGCGCTTGGGTCTAACCAGCACGCCACACGGGCACGCCGAATTACTGTGTGTGATCCGCCCGACCGTGACAGGATGCATGTCTACATTAGCCCGGGTGGTCTTAGAAACTCTTGCAGTGTCATTTGTTCATCAATAGGGGTTCTCTGCAGTCAATACTGCTTTGAAAAGATCTTGGATGGTGTGGTATGCCTTTATCTCCTTGAATCATAAGCTGACAGTACAAAGTGGTTCTTGTCTATATGACAATTCAAGTTTGAATTTAGCAGAAAAATAGCTTGGTTGGTGTTGTTGCCTAACAACAAGAATGTTTATAGTTTAAGCCATGTAATTTCCCTCCACCATAATGTGTCGCATGTATAAAAATAATGATCATAATTAAAAAGCTTTAATCTTGAAAATAAAATGGTTTGGTACTGAATGAGTGGCGCAATGATCATCAACTTTTAAACTATTTATAACACCTGCATGAAATGTAATGCATAAATAATACAACAAAATGCTGTGCTCAGTTCCAAACCAAATGCAACAGGAAACAGGAAAAACACTGTTGATGTTGTTGTTTTTTTGTTTTTGATCCTAATAAAGTATAGTTTTAGAAAACACTCATTTCTGGTTGGGGAAATTTCAATTGGCTGTCGCAGCCATCAGTGGCCTGTAAATGGTAAATGGTCTGTATTTGTATAGCGCTTTACTAGTCCCTAAGGACCCCAAAGCGCTTTACATATCCAGTCATCCACCCATTCACACACTGGTGATGGCAGCTACATTGTAGCCACAGCCACCCTGGGGCGCACTGACAGAGGCGAGGCTGCCGGACACTCTGACCACCACCAGTAGGTAACGGGTGAAGTGTCTTGCCCAAGGACACAACGACCGAGACTGTCCAAGCCGGAGCTCGAACCGGCAACCTTCCGATTACAAGGTGAACTCCCAACTCTTGAGCCACGATCGCCCCTGATTGTCTACTGTTCACCCAAATATTGTAGACATTTAAAAGCGTCCTGTTAAACCTCTCGGCAGGATTACCTTGAGGATGATATGGGAATGTTCTCGAGTGTCCAGTACCTGATTTCTCCCTCAGTGTCTTGAAAAGTTCATTTTCAAACTCGCGCCCTTGGTCGTGATGGAGTCGTGCTGGGTACCCAAAGCGCGGAATGAACTCTCAGCTGCTGTCTTCCCAGACTTGTTTTTGGTTGGGTATGCCTGGGCAAACCTGGTGAAGTGGTCCACGATGACAAGAATGTATTCATATCCCCCCCGGCTGGGCTCCAGGTGGAGATAGTCGATGCAGACCAGGTCCATAGGCGAGGTGGATGTGATGGTGCCCATTGGAGCACATACTTGGGTTGTTGGCTTCTTGCTAATGATACATCGGCACTTCCTGGTAACATAGCTTTCTATGTCCTGTTTCATGTACGGCCAGTAGAACCTCTCTCTCACCAGTGCCAGTACTCTCTCTGTGCCGATATGTCCCATGTTGTCATGCAGGTGCTTTAACACCGTCTCTTTGTACTTGGCAGGGAGGATTAGTTGTTGCCTTTCACCTGTCTGTCTATACATTAGTCCGTTTTTGAAATGTAATTTGTTCCACTCCTGCAACATTTTCCTCGTTGTTTTAGTCAATCAATCAATCAATCAATCAATCAATCTTTATTTATAAAGCACTTTTCATACAGAAAAAATGTAGCACAAAGTGCTTTACATAGTTAAAAGCAGCCCACCCCACCCTCCAACGCACTTCCCACACTCTCAATACACATATATCCCCCCACCCCCACCCACACACACATACACACACGCGCACACTTAAAGAGTAAAAATTGGGCTGGGCTCGCATGAGCCAAGTGAGGAAACATTATAACAGAGAGCCGTCTGCACCGGGAGCCGGTCACAGACCGCAGCCTCCGGGCTGGGCACACAGCAGGAGGGAGGCCAAGGAGCCCCCCAACCAGGCTGAGAGGACCCCAGAGACCCAGCAGCCACAGTCAATAACAGCCCCGGTGCAGAGAGCGCCCTCCGAGGAAACACTGGAGATATGGGTAAAATGATAAAATAAATAAGAACAGGATACAATATAAATATAAATATAAATAGAGTAAGAAGATTAAAAAAATGAATAAGAATAAAATCAATAAATATTAGGTAAATCCTAAATTAATAATAGAATAACAGGATAGAATAAATAAGCATAAAAAATAAATAAATGCTAAGTAAAAGCTAAATTAAAAAGGTGGGTCTTGAGCCTGTTCTTAAAAACATGCACGTTCTCTGCGGCCCTGAGCTCCTCCGGCAGGCTGTTCCACAGACGAGGACCGTACCACTGAAAAGCTGCCTCTCCGTGAGTATGTGTCCTGACTTTAGGGACAATCAAAAGGCCAGTACCAGAGGACCTCAGGATCCGCGAGGGTTCGTATGGTAAAAGCAGATCTGAGAGATAAGAAGGCCCAAGACCATTAAGACATTTAAAAACCAATAAAAGAACTTTAAAATCGATCCTGAAACACACGGGGAGCCAGTGCAGCGATTCTAAAACCGGTGTAATGTGGGCCCGCCCTCTGGTCTTCGTCAGCACACGAGCTGCCGAGTTTTGCAAAAGTTGTAAAGTTGAAATATTCTTCTTAGGAAGACCAGAGAGCAGGGCATTACAGTAATCAATGCGACTGGTAATAAAAGCATGCATCAGCATCTCTGTGTTGGCCCGAGAGAGAATAGGGCGGACTCTGGCTATATTTTTTAGATGATAAAATCCAATTTTGGTTACATGTTTAACATGTGGGATAAAACCAAGCTCAGAGTCAAAAATAACACCCAGGTTTTTCACTTGTAGCGAAGGGCATAGTGAAAATGCCTCTAATTTAGACAAGAGTTTCTCTCTCTGAGCCTCAGGACCGACAATTAAAACTTCAGTTTTGTCCTGGTTAAGCTGTAAAAAGTTTTCTGCCATCCAAGATCTTATATCCAAGATACAGTTAAAAAGGGCATCCATTGGTCTGGTGTCATCAGGAGACACGGAGATGTACAGCTGCGTGTCATCAGCGTAACTGTGGAAGTTCACTCCATGCCTCCTGATGACACTGCCGAGAGGCAACATATACAAATTAAAAAGTACAGGGCCTAGAACCGACCCTTGAGGCACACCACATGTCATTTTATGGATCTTAGAGGAGCATGTATCCATACTCACCATAAAAGATCTGTCAGAGAGATAGGAAGTGAACCAGTTGTGTACAGCACCAGAGAGGCCCACCATGTGTTTTAGTCTGTTTAAAAGAATAGCGTGGTCCACTGTATCAAAGGCTGCGCTTAGATCCAGTAGCACCAGGACTGAGAGCTTTTGGGCGTCCCAGTTACATCTAAGATCATTTAAAACCTTTAGGAGAGCCGTCTCTGTGCTGTGGTTCACCCTAAATCCAGACTGGAATATCTCCAGGATCTGTCTATCATTGAGAAAATCAGTAATCTGAGTAAAAACAAGTTTTTCTAAGACTTTACTTAAAAATGGTAAGTTGGATACAGGTCTGTAGTTATTAAAATCATTACAATCCAAATTGCTCTTCTTCAGAAGGGGCCTCACCACCGCCGTTTTAAAGGCAGCAGGGAAGACACCCAACTGAAGAGAGCAATTCATCATGTATAAAAGCTCAGCCTCAAAAAATCCATAAAGTGTTTTAAAGAGTGAAGAAGGAATTGGATCTAAAAGACATGTGGTGGGTCTCACTGTGGAGAAAACCTTCTGAAAGTTCTCAGCATTAACCAGGACAAAGCTGTCCAGTGTCTCCTCAGGTACAATCGAGCCCTCAGATGTGTTTACAATCATATCGCGATTAGATAAAATATCAGACCTGATGGCGCTGATCTTTCCCCTGAAGTGGTCTGCAAACTGCTCACAGAGCGAGTCTGTGGGGGTTCTTTTGGAGCTTTTAAAATCAGGGTTAAATAAATGATCTATGGTGGAAAAGAGGACCTTGGGATTATTTTTGTTATTACTGATTATTTTGGCGAAGTATGAATTTCTTGACTTCCTTAATGTATTATTGTACATTTTAAGTTGCTCGGAAAATATTTGATGGTTGATAGTATTTTTATTTTTCCTCCACCTCCTTTCTGCTGCCCTGCAATTTCTTTTGAGTTTTTTGACTTCTTCGTTTCTCCAGGGTGATGCATGTTTTACGTTAATCTTTTTGGTGGTGAGTGGAGCAACGGAGTCAAGGCTTTTCTTCAGTTTGCTGTTAAAATAACTAAAAATCAAATCGCAGGGTGCAGGTAAAATCACAGGGGGGCATTCGTCTAAAACCCTGGTAAAATTTGCAGCCACTTCAGAGGTTAGATAGCGCCTCCTCACAGTTCGCACCGAGGTCTCCCGCTGAATAAAACCGGTGATGTTAAAAAACACACAGTAGTGGTCAGAGACAGCCAAGTCGACAACAGAGGACACGCTGGTGGACAGCCCATGGGTGATGACCAGGTCCAGAGTGTGTCCTCTGTTGTGAGTCGGCTGCGTGACGTGCTGGATAAAATCCAAACAGTGAAGAATGTTTAAGAATTCTTTTGTTGCAGGGTCAGAAGGATTATCTATGTGCAGGTTAAAATCACCGGTTAAAATTATCATATTATATTTTGAATGTATGTTTGTTAAAAATTCTGAGAATTCCTTGATAAAAGCAGCACTGTCTTTAGGTGGTCTATAAATTGTGACAGATAAAACTGGAGGGCTGCTGAAAACAATAGCATGGAATTCAAAAGTGGTAAAATGATCAAATAAAATGTGTTTGGAGGTGAGTGTGTTGTTGGTTAAAGATGCAGTCCCGCCACCTCTCTTACCACTTCTAATAGAAAAAGAGAAATTAAAATTTGGTGGGGAGGCCTCAGTGAGAACAACTGGTGCATCCGAGCCCAGCCATGTTTCAGTTAAAAATAAACAGTCAAGTTTATTATCTAAAATTAAATCATTAATAATAAAAGACTTGTTCGACAGAGAGCGGACATTTAAAGTGCCATACTGATTGAGACTGGTGGATTTTTGACAATAGAGTTGAATGGATGTTGATATTTTTGAAGAGGCCGGAGGTTATTAATGTTTTTGGAGTTACTGGATTTATGATAATTCTGTTGCTCTCTGTTTGTGATTATGACGGGTATTGTGTTGACTGTGGGAGAGAAAGGTCCTAGTCCAGAGTTTTGTGTATTACTGTTAAAAGTGGAACAAATGTAGGAGCTGGGACCAGGGGAACATCAGTCAGTGGCAGACAGTGGCGATGTGCGGGAGTGCTGTACGCCAAATGCCAAATTGGCGGACAGCAAACGGCGTCCCCAGGCATTGAGGTGGAGCCCGTCTGCCCCAAAAAGATGCCTCCTCTCCCAGAAGGCATCAAAGTTGTTAATAAAACCCACGCCGTGGGAGATACAGGCAGAGGAAAGCCAGGTGTTAAGGCTGAGCAGCCGGCTGAAACGGCCTATCCCTCTGCCACAGGTGGGGGTGGGCCCAGAGATAAAAGCACTCACCTGCAACTGACCAAGGAGGCTGAAGAGTTCGAGGAAGTCCAACTTCAGCAGCTCAGATTGCTGTTTGGGGATGTCATTGGTGCCGATGTGGATGATGAGCCGGTTAACCTGTGGGTGGGATGCCAGAATGTTGGGAATTCTGTCCACTATGTCAACAACAGTGGCTCCCGGGAACGACAGCGTGAGCGCCCCCCTCATCCGCACGTTCCTGACGATGGAATCCCCGAGGACCAGCGTGGAGAGAGGAGGTGCCACCGAGGGCTGTTGGCCATCTGAGACGCCCGCGCCGCGACACCGGGGGTGTTCAGATGGAGATGCGCCAGCCGGACTGCGTGAGTGACTCCCAGGTAGCCGCGCCGTGGGTCCTCTTCTCCGAGGAGCCGGGGTAAAGCACAGCTCTCCGCGGTGAGTTTGCACCACAGCGTCGGGTTGCCCGCCGCGGCTCCGGGGGCGTAGTGGTGGAGATGGCGCAGACCTCAGCGACACAGCGGGATGGCGAGGGCTAGCGGTCAGAGGAGGAAAGTCCACAGGATCCAGGACATTGAATTTATTCTCCAATACTACCGCACCGGAGGGGTGAGGGTGCGAGAGACGGATCCTCCTACCCCCTCTGCAGCCACCACGCGTCTCAACCATGGTCCATGGCGCTGGTTGGAGTGGAGTGGAGCTGACCAGAGCCTTGGGTCTGGCCCCTAGCTGAAACCAGGAGTTCTCGTCCTTGGCAGAAGCACCAGCGACGCAAGTTGAGAGCCTGTGTTGACTGTTGGCGGGATCTTGGGACACAGCAGCTGGATGGTGCACTGTGTCGGCTAGCTCAGCGCTAGTAGCGGTGGTTTGAGCTTTGCCAAGGAGGATCGTGTCAAGTTCGCATTCAGCCCCCTGGATTTGGTATAGCGTGGATATCCTTTGTTCCAGCTCGATCACTTTTTGGCTCAGGTTGATGCAGCTTTCACAGCTGGATGTTGAGGTAAGTGGTGCCATTCCGGAATCTCGTACCGGCGACAGCGTCAAAAACAAAAACAGACACTGCCACTTTAGCTTACGTTAGCTAAAAAGTCAGTCGTGACGCAGCAAGAAAAGAGTTTTCAGATCAATATCCAGCAAATGCAAAACGCAGTCACTGTGTTTCTGATGTCATTTGTTAAGACTGTGCTTGAGCTAGCTCATCTTGGTCAATTGCAGGAAAAACTGGATGTGGCTCCTGCATTTTCAGCGAGAGTTAGGGCAGCAATCCATGCAACATCACTTTCTCGAGCTGCTCTAGCCCCACCCCAGGCTGCTTGGACCACCTCAGGTGGTAACTCTTCAGTGCACTCACCCGCATACATGTCAATGTTAAGGGGCAGACGGGACAATGTGTCAGCATCAACAAGAACTTTTCCCCATTAACTGCATAAATCTTTGGCACTTTCCCATAGTCAGTTAACTCTATGAGCTCTGCTATCGGACGAACATTGACATCTGGAATGTATTTATTTTTCCAAGCTCGGTCTATCAAGCTAACCTGAGCCCCTGTATCTACAAGAGCGGCCACAGTTAACCCATTAAGAAGGCATTTTGTTGTTGCTTTTTTTCCTATTAGTCTTACTATTGGCTCTCTGTTGCTTACAGCGGTTTTTAGTGGCTCATTTTTGCTCTTCTTGGATTTCTGTCTCTTGAGTTTAGCTTGGTGCACTTTTGTGTTGTCACATGATTCAGTCTCTGTGTCAAGGTGGGACTCAGATGTTGTCCCGGTCACAGCTGGTCCCTACGCAGCAACCGGCCCTGGACTGGTGAAGTTTCTCTTTGCCTCGCTTCTGCCATATTGGAGAGGAGGACCTATGACCTCGCTATGCTGTCTCACTGAGCAATGCGCCACCCGGAGGCTGGGGGGTGCAAATATCTCTTACACATAGTTCACTTCGGTGACAAATCTCTCTTTTATTTTTTAACAAGTACTACCTCTGATGGGATCACACATTAGTGTGTCACATTAGCTTTATTTTTGACACTCTGTGTATACCAAGATTGTATACACAGAGTTTGTAATTGCAGAGAAATACTGAATTAATTTTGGGCATTTCATTTTCGAGCAGGAAGCTCAGAAAACCCTTTGGGGTTTAACAGGTTAAAAGAAAAGCAAAATCCACATTTCAGTTTCAGTTTCTACTGTAAATATTCCAGTTTGTAAATGAAAATGCAGACACTTCTATTTTTGTGAACAACCTAATATTCTTTTTCTTCATTTTCAGTAAAGAAAAAAATATGAAAAAATTGTTCATGTTTTCATTTGGGATTGAATGTGCACGGCTCCCAGTGCCTTTGTATATATGGAAAAAAAATGCTATTAAGAACATGGAACTTTTCCTCTGTTGTTTTAAACACACTGCTATTACTTTGCACAGAACTGTACCAAAGACAAAACTGAAGGCAGAGAGACCAACAAACAAACGGACAGTTGCTGCAGTAAAGGTCCGACCGAGCATCTACACCTCAGTCAGTCACAGACTGCCAAAGATTTTCATCAAAGATGTAAAAATGATCATTTTATTTAAAATCATATCAGGGTGTCCAGTTATTTTCGAGCCTCTGAAAATGGCCTAAACAGTTAATGCACCAACTTTGTGAAAGCCCTAATGTGTGACACCTTGATAACTGTATTTGCATCTGTTGCTGCTTCCTGTATTTTTGAATTAAACAACCATGAGGTACAGAAATTAAAACAAAACACATCTCTGTTTATTTCTGTTCCAACCCACGGTCTGCTTTTCATGGAGCACGTCGTCACTTTGTCCATTTTTACTTTTTTTTTTTTTGTCCTGAAACAAGCCGAGCCCACCAGCATTCTGAATGAACAGTATGATGACCAGGTCCGCGTCGACCTCATTGATAAACTCTTGATTCCAAATGTGCTCTGCCCAATCATAGGCATTGGTTTCTACTGACAACAAGAAATAAAGCAGGGCTGAACCATTTTCTAATAGGGGAGGGAGGATAACACTATGCAATATATTCATTTTTTAGAATTTATATTCAACGTTAATTGCAGCTAGGCTCAAAGTGTTAATGCTAGCTTATTTTAATAAACAACATGTCATGCAAACAACTAGGGTGTGGCAAAGATTATTTTAGGGTGGCACATGCCCACCCAATGCCACCCCTGTAGATCCACCCCTGTCAGTACTGAACTTGCTGTCTCAGAAAGTGAAAACCAAACTAGAGCTCAAAGTGGACCTAGAACAAGGCTGAAAATAACAGGCATAAACACTGAGTTTGTTCTTAGAAAATCTTTCTGTATTTACAGGTTTGAACAGACAAGCAGGTACAGACAAAGAGTGCTTATATACACAGCAGCACAAGATGTTAAAATGAGTGCTAAAACTATATGGTATTTACAGATGGACTACAACTAAGAACAAGTTTTATCACAAAACGTCTGGTACTCTACACAGTATCACAAATTCAATGAGCTGTACAGTTAAAAACCAAAAAATGGCAAATCTACATGAAATCCAATGTTTCTCCAATCGAGAGGCACTGAATTAAAATGTATTTGCATTATATATACATGTTATAGTGTATAAGCATGTATGTTTTCATACATATATAGCTACCTGTGGTGCAAAAGCAGCAAAAGAAATTAGAATGTATGGAATTGAATACTACAAAGGAAAAAAAACAAAAAATGTTTGTGCTAAATGGGCTGACTGACAAAAAGGTTACACCATACATAACTAATATACTGGCAAAAACAAAGATTGAGCGCAAGGAAGTAATGTTTGCTCAAAGTCCTAACGGTCCTGACGGTTACGTCAGTCATTTAAAAGAAAAAAGAAAAAAGAGATTGTCAATAATACTTCAAGTTCATGCAAAGATATAAACCATTAAAAAAAAAAAACAAAAAAGAACTTTTCCCTGTTGACCAACCAGCTGTGCAGCTTTCCCTTCATCGTGACACAGAAGGGGCAAAATAAGAGGGAGGGCGGGGCTTCCTGTGCACTTGGTGGGGAGGTACAGTCTCAGAGTCAGCCTCATCCTGGTTGGAAAAGCTGCTCGTTGTGGCAGTGCTGGGTGGTGGTGGTGTGGAGGTGTTAGCGGTGGTGGTGAGGGTGGTGCTGATGACACTGCTGCTGCTGGTGTTGGTGCTTGTGCAACTGGCAGCAGGTGTAGTGGCCTGCTCCTCTTTGGGCTGCTTACTGGCAAACTCAGTGATGCTAAAGACAAATTGGAGGCAGCCCAGTTTGATGTAGCTGCCATGGTGGAGCAGGGCCGTGCCCTCCCAGCCCGCCCCGCTGCCTCCAATTAGACTGGAGCTACTCGCTTTGCAGCTACAAGACGGCTCAGCACCACCCTGACGTTGGCTACTCATCACTCCTCCTACTGGCAACAACCCCACCATGGAGTTGGCTCCCTCGTCCTCTTCCCGTTTCTTACTGCGACCTACGCAAAGAAGAAATGCAGCAGGTCTGAGAAAGACGTCTGTACAGACCAGTGTCACAGTAAACTCCATTAATGTGGAGACAATGCAACCATGAAAAGATTTCACTGATTACATTTTATCCACAAAATAAAAATGAACACTTTGTTTTGAAAATGAGACTAAAATCATGTGGAAAGCTGAACTCTGGCAAACATGTTTTACACTCATCATCTATAAACAGTTTCAGAGAAATCTGATTTAATGCTGTTTCACACTGCAGCTCTTTACTAATCAAACATCTGTCCAAATGATCTTTAATAACAGATTAAGACTGGAAGCTTTATGTGATACAGCAACATTCAGACTTTACATAACGTGGTCTGCCACAGAACAAGTATATCTGACTGCTCATTTTACACTTTATTTATTTACCTTTCTCATTGCTACAATGCCACATGCACCAAGTTTACCACTGTACTGTACGTTTACTACATCCTTACTTTTACTTTGAAATTGCAATAGCTAATAATAAGCCAGCCCGTTCTTTCCCATTTGGTGTTTTCTCTACCAGCAGGCTCGCTGGCTAGATCGCCATTATGGATGGAGATGAACTCCAACACCAAACTCATGGTTTGTTTTTTTCCTGCACTTCAAGCTGGCACTCTAACCAGAACCTACAACAGACGGAGAACTGGTTCTCTACACAAACTAATTACATGTACCCATTAAGAATGACAAATGTGACCTTGACCACAATTTAGATGAAGAACACTAAAAGCTGACCAACACTGCAGGAGCAGTGTCAGCGTAACAAACAGCACACTGACATTAAGCACATGGGGGGCTACACTTCTATTCAGTATTAGAGTATAAATTAAAGTATTCCTTTAATTTACAGAAGCAATGACGTTATGATTTCTTCACAAATAAAATTTTAACCATTTTAACCAGAACACATACAGATGAGTGGCTAAGTGGAAGAAGATGGATGGATATTCATAAAAGGTTCATACAAAATCTATGAGTGACGACCTCATCAGCAGTCCAAGTAAAACTGGGCACACAGACATGGGTTCCTTCAAGCCAATCCAAACAGATGACGGAGATGTACTTACGAATGATTCCTTGGACTTTGGCTACCAGGCCACCGGGTGGACATGGTGAGGTCTTCTCAGAGAAATCGCACGAGTACAGGACATTATCCACTGTGGTGCCATGCTCGCTATAGTTCAGAAGCTCATAATGCTTGGTATTCTGAAGGACGACAAACACACACACACACAATTTACATCTTGGTCACTAACAACCACAGGAGTGCTCTGCAGAGTGATGTAGTTTAACGGCCTCACCTCGTCATAGAAAATACAGGCATGTTTCCCCGATACGTAGTTGCAGTGACCGTAGTTTGTAAGGCACACATCCATGTCAGCACCTTAGAGAAACAGTTAAAGACTTACACACCCTTTCCCACAACACAAAGAATACAGATTTGCAACATGGATTTTTTTTCTGCAATATTGACGTGTCAAAATGTATTTTAATGACCTGCACTCCAATGTGACATATTGTGTTTTTGTTCAGTAGTTTTTATTCCACATGGTCCTGTTGTGACCCTCACAGGTCTAAGAACTTACTTTCACAGACAACTTGCTTAAAATACTCCGATTTAAAGATGACGGTATCAACTATCACTCAACCTGACTAATGATGCAGAGATTGGGAGCTAGTACAGGCTCAGTATATTATTATATTATACTCTGTCGTGTACTGCTGCCTGTCGTACAGAAGTACAGTCATGGTTAAAAGGATACCTTCTGTCAAGGTTTACATATTGGGACAAAATAAAAATCATCTTGTTTTTAGCAGGTCTTGAAATTAAGTCTTGATATATAACCTCAGATGAACTATAAAATATGACATTACTGTCATGTATTTGACAAAAAAGAAGCCAGAATGCAGATTTAGTGTATGAAGCACTAAGCAAACCCTTGTTGCTTCCATAGAAATAAAGATGGCAAGTAGCAGGTACATACTGCTAATCAAACACAACTGATTAACTGATTATCAGCACGAGTGACCGCCTCTATAAACTCAGAAGCATTCTGGTGTGTGTCGACATAATGCCAAAGAGGAAAGATGTCTTAAAGAATAAATGAGTGCTGCATGTCAGTATCTGGAGTTGCATGAAGCCAGTCCCAAACACGCTCATAATTCTACCATGAGAAAGATTATTCACTATTCAAGTGGAAAACATGCAAGACAGCTGCAAAATATTCCCAGGAGTTAAAGTCCAAAAACAGTCACCAAGGATCAGGCAGTACAATGACTCCAAGCACGTCAGCAAATCTGTCTGGTGGTTCTGCAAGCTAATGAATGATGGGGTGTTGTTAGTTTTTCCACAAACTGCTTCTGCTTCACTTCCCATTTTTATATCTGTGGGAGTGATTAGCTCAGGTCCAAGACACCAAACCAGGGGCCCTGGTAAACCTGCTGTGTTGGCAACTTTGCTTATCACCGGCAATGCCATCACACAGCTATATCCATTCATGCTAACTGTTACGGTGCATGTATGTGCTGCAGTATTCTTCTGAACAATAGGTGTTGCCCGTCCTCCAAATCAGCGCTGGTATAGAAGGAGAAGAAGTCAAAGTTGGAAGCCAAGGAATTTTAAAGTTTTTGCCAAGTTTCAAAGTTTCAAAGTGAAACCTGTGAACCTCTAAACTTCTGTACTGATATGATGTTAGGATGCCATTAAAAACAGACTTTAACCCAGCTGCAGCAGCAATGCAACAACACACCAGATTATAAAAATGCAGAAGTGCATGACCAGCAGAGATGACAGCTTACAACATGTAACATCAACTTTGCTGTACGGTGACATTTGCCAGGCACCACACAGCAGGTATGATGGGGCCCTACCTATGTTCTACTTCGGTCTTACTAAACTTTAGTCACGAGGCAAGAATATAACCTAAATCAAACATGATTGACTGGAGTTTGGTGAACTGGTATAATTTCAAAAAACTACGTGAGAGCAGCTTTAATACTGTTCTCCTACGTGAACCTTTCCCCATCACAGGTGAAACCTAAGAGTGGCTCAGAGCCAGGGCACAGAATGCAGCAGGGTCAAAGTCACAGCGACTGAATGTCCTACCTGATCCTATGTGTAACGTCCTATAGCACATGCTGACAGCTGCTCCTCTTCCTGTCAGAGGGTAAAAGACCGCTCTGGCTTGCACCTTTTCTGACCTGGAAGGAGGAGAGTGTAGGTTTTAATAATTAGAACAAAACAGCAATCAAACAGCAGAAAAACTGACTTCTTGACAAGTAAACAGACTAAACTGTAGTGCAAAGGTGTCTTACTGTTTGGGTGGGGTGCTGAGGTTTTTGGGGTAGTGCTGGTGGTGGGGGGAGGTTGAGTGCTGGGCACTTTGGGAGCAAAGAGCTGCTGGATCCTCTGATAGGCCAAGAGCTTGATCATCTCTGCATCCAGTTTGTCCAACTCGATCAATGTGCACAAAAACACAAACACACACAACCGCTAGAAGCTAATTACATCTTGGTGTGCTTCATAGCAGAACACAGCAATACGAAGGCTCTTAAACTGTCACATGTGGCCGCAGAGTGACAAACTCACCCCCATCCTCCTCTTTTCCATCCTTCATGCAGCTGGACAGGTTGGTGATGGAGGGCAGTGTGTTGGGCAGCAGTGAGTCCGTCAGTGCAGGAGCAGCCTTTATGTCTGAGGGACAGGAGAGGAAAAAAAAAACAGACAAATTGATGAGATGAGATAAAAGAAGGACCAGAAAAAAGACAGTTTTTGATAGTTCACTATAAAGGAAAAAAGTGCACAGGAACTATTACTGAGATAGAAGGCAAAGCAAGTTGTATCTGAATAACTTTTTTTTCTTCATAACTCAGTAACTGAAAATAAAATGTGCTCTTAAATGGCCATGTATCCTTTTGGTAAATGGGGCTGTACGATACAAAATATGCAAGAAAACTGTTAGCACCATCGATTATGTCAGCAGTGAGTATTCAATTAATAGCAACAGTAAACATTCAAAAGAGAGAAAACTCAGGTCTTTTAAAATGAACTTTTCATTTGCTTCCACTTTAGAAAATGCTTGTTTTGATAGTTTAACAATACACAGTATCTGCCAAAAGAGCTCAACTCTTTCACTGTATTTACATCCCATATCACAATCACATTTCCACTTTCTTGAAGAAACATTTTCCTAAAGACAAAAAACTGATAAATTATTAGAAGTAGAAATAACAGAATCACAATTTTAAGTGATCTGCCAAACAAAATAAGCTATGCATCCCATCCATCCTAGACTGAGGCATGAAATAAAAAGGCCTTCTTCCCATCTGCTTGGAGCTCTTTCTTACATTATAAGGGGAAAAAAAAAAGAGTTCTGACAGTAACGCATCTCCTGGATGAAGCAGAGCTGGTCAGTGTGCACGCGTGTGAATGCATGTGTGTTAAAGTGTGCGAGTGAATGTGTGTAAGCCTTCAAACAAGCATGTAGTGCCTGCAGTGAAGAAAGGTGAGCATATAACCATTCTCAGTTCTGAGGCCTTCTCTGTGCTTTAATGCAAAACAGACGTTATGAAAGTGGAGATGTTAATGCTAATAATAATTCAGCCTAACAGCATGACTATTAACACAATTTCTTAATGTTAAAAATGTATTTATATTAATTTAAATATGTAAGATAATGTTGCTATAGCCTCAAATTAAATGTTCTCTCATGCACACCATGGCCCCCGTTACACGTATAATGAGGAGAGAGTAACATAATGATTACTTGAGTATATTATTACTATTATTATCATTATTATTATTATTAGCTGTATAAAGTGATACATTTAGACTGCAGCTTTGACATTTCTGATGTGTACCTGGAGTAGGTGCTGATCCAAACTTTACTGTGTTGTGCTCCTGGCTGCCTCTAGATGGTGCATCTGTGAAGGAACTGCTGGTGATTGAGAAGGAGGGCTTTTCATCGGTGCTCACACACTCCTCCTGGGGCTCTGTCTGGCTCCTGTGGTTCTGTTGGCCACTGTGGGGCCATATCGTGGGGGCAGTGGGGCAGTTCTGTTGGGCACATGCATTTACGGTGCTCTCGGGTTCCTTCTTAACCGTTTCTGTTCCTATGTGGTTCACCAGTCCAGAGGCAGAAGCTGATGGCGTTCTCCCAGCCTTCAGTCTGTTCTGTAGCTCAGCCTGCCTGCAGGAATCTGAGGCACTGTTACAGTCTACAGGTCCATTGGCTCTGGGACGCTGAACCAATTCCAGAGGCCCATTAGGTTTCCTACAGTTCTGACATGGTGTCACGGTACATTTGCAAAGAACTAGCCCTGATGGGCTGTCCTTGGAAAGAGAGGCCCCCTGGGAGTCACTGGGTGTACTGCAAGCTTTAGAGCAGGGGTCAGGGGAAGAAGTCCTTTCTAATGAGGCCTGAGTTTTCATGTCCTCTGATGCTCCACTTGATTGTGTAATTGCTTTCTGCTCAAAGTGCCACTCTGTTGATGAGGCCTTCTGTTTGATGGATAGGTGTCGCATGATACTGCACTGGAGAGCGATGACATCCTGAAGCCACTGTTCAACACAACACATGTATGTTTTTATAAAGAAGCAACCAGCAGTTCTGTTGAGAGGCCCTCCCCTTCATCAAGGATTCATTTATATCACACAAACAAACAGATACCAGAATTTATCTTTTGCTGCAATTTTCAATTAATTACTCAAAGCTCTACAGTCTGTGAAAAAAAACAGACTTTCTAATGCAACTGTTGCAAAGTGCCGTGAAGCAGTTGGTTCAGCTTTCAGAACTTCTGAAACTGAATTTTCTGTTACTTTCTGATAAACACAATACACAGGATGTGTCAGTGTTTCACTCATCTACACCAAAAATCTAACTTTCTAAAAACTTCTTGTCCAAACTCTCATCCAATCATCCAAAATGAAAAGGAAAGCGATCAATCATCCTTAACCATCCTTAACCTCCAACCACATATGTGAACATCACATTTTTGGTTGGCTAGACCAAAATACTAAATGTTGCTCTACAAAGGCCTGATTTCCACATGCGAGGACGTTATACTGCCACTGTTCTATTGAAATTTAAATCGAATGTCCTCATATGTGGATCTCATTTTTCTCAGAAACAAACATCAGGTAAAAAATAAAATCTGATAATTCTTTGGTTTTACATTCATCAGGTCCCAATCAGCCCAAATGGCACAGAGAAATTAAAAATGCATGCCATGAAAGAGTTTGGGTCTTAGGAGGTTACGCTGCTCTCCTATTAATCTCACATCCTATTACATCAGATGACACAGATTGTAGCACACAAAAGCCTGTTTCAGGGAACTATCATTACAATCTGACTTAAAGAACATGTTAGGCAGCTGCTGGTTTCTCTTGTGCCTACCTCCTGCTGCTCAGTCTCTGTGGTGAAATGCTTTGTGGGCTGATGGTCAGGAATGCCACTACAAACCAGCTCCAGCTGGCGCACCCCTGCAGGAAGCAGCATGGGCGGAGGATTCTGGTACTGGGATTTGATGGCATCTGGCACCTGAATAAAAACACTGACTGTTAGAGACAATTTAACACTTTCTAGCACATTAACCAGTATGTTCAGATGTGTCTAAAAATAGCATCACTTCATATACAAGTGCACAACTGCTTAAATTTCAGAAGCTGGAAAAAAGACAGAATGTCAGTATCTAGGTATTACTGTCTTAGTGTAACAGATATATTATTAAAGCCATTAATTTCCTAGATCTCCACCTGTGTTCCAGTGGCCAAGAAAAAAGGATTATATGAAATCCAACACACTGCACCGTCACACTGAGACACACGTCTACCTTGATGGTTTTCTTGTTGCACTGGTGAGTGGTGCGCCGGTTGGGAGCATTTTGTCGATGTACTCTACGCAGGAAGTCCAACTTAACTGCGTGCTGGGACATCCTGTCCTGGAACTGATCGAAGAGCTGACAGCGGCTGGACAGGCTGAGGCTCCTCTGATTCAGCTGCATAGCAAACAAAAATATATCAATACAAATTTACATCAATAAAAGGAAAGGGAAAGCAGCTTTAGCTTAGAATCAGCACAGTGCATCTTACTACTAAGTGCTCCACATGGTTTGGACACATCCATTTGCCGGCAGGTAAAGCTGTGAGTGGAGGGTCCAGACAGTCCATGTGGAACAGGAGGGGACAGTAATCGCACTGGATCAGCGGAGCCAACCTGCAACTCCTGAGAGACCAAATAAATAGAATTAGTACCTGCTGTCATCACTTCAGGGCTTTGTCTACTTCTTTGCACTGTGGTCTAGAACTGCTGACCTGTTGCATGAAAAGCAGATTTTGACTGGCAAAGGGACTAGACCATTGGGATCCAGTTCATGCTGAAGCCTCCTGAAGGGCTTTCCAAGCAGCTCTTCTTTTTTCCTCCGCTTACTGCTGCCTAGAAATCCAAACAAAAGAGCAACATTGAAGAAACAGTCTAAACTGCATATATAAAGAGGTATTTTAAACTTAGGGTGCTGAATGAAATCATATTTTGGTAGTCATTATGACTGACTGACCTGGTAGTGCAGTGGTGCACGTGAGCTCACTCGGCAGCTGAAACTGAGTGGGGTTTCTCTCCATAGCAGCTGCTATTAGGAGCTGAAAGGGCCTCTTGAGGAGTCGCGGTGTCGGAGCAGAAACTGTACAACTCTCGAGCTCTGCACCCTGAACTTCATCCTCAGGCTCTGCTGCCTCCTCCTCTCCATCGTTCTGCTCCTCTGAGGGGGTTGGGGTGGATGAAGTGTTGGAATTTGGAGTCCCAGGTCGGCTGGTTGGCCTGCTGCTGGTTCTGCGGTCCAACAGTTGTACCTGGGCCACTCGTAGACCAGGGCCTGCAGCTCCGGCCCCCGGAGGAAGACCGTCAAGCCGCAGCACGCCAGCGTTGAGCTCCAGCTCCACGGATGGAGAAGCGGAGCGCTTGGAGGAGGATTTCTCTGGCAGGCCGTTGGTCTGTTCAGACTTCTGTTCTCTTTTCTGTACATATTCGCAAACAAAGCCCAAACACTGATTTAAAAAGCCATCTCTTGACCCTGCTGTCTTAGCAAATTATAGATGAATCTCTAATCTTCCTTTTATCTCAAAGATTCTTGAAAAAATAATTTTAAAAAAAGCTAACAGATCAAACTAAGGGCCCTGATACACCTGCTGTGTTGGCAGCTTTGTGTGTCACCAGTAAGACCATCACACAGCTATATCCATTCATGCTAGCTGTTACGGTGCATGTATGTGCTGCAGTATTCTTCTGAACAATAGGTGTTGCCCGTCCTCCAAATCAGCGCTGGTATAGAAGGAGAAGAAGTCAAAGTTGGAAGCCAAGGAATTTTAAAGTTTTTGCCAAGTTTCAAAGTTTCAAAGTGAAACCTGTGAACCTCTAAACTTCTGTACTGATATGATGTTAGGATGCCATTAAAAACAGACTTTAACCCAGCTGCAGCAGCAATGCAACAACACACCAGATTATAAAAATGCAGAAGTGCATGACCAGCAGAGATGACAGCTTACAACATGTAACATCAACTTTGCTGTACGGTGACATTTGCCAGGCACCACACAGCAGGTATGATGGGGCCCTACCTATGTTCTACTTCGGTCTTACTAAACTTTAGTCACGAGGCAAGAATATAACCTAAATCAAACATGATTGACTGGAGTTTGGTGAACTGGTATAATTTCAAAAAACTACGTGAGACCAGCTTTAATACTGTTCTCCTACGTGAACCTTTCCCCATCACAGGTGAAACCTAAGAGTGGCTCAGAGCCAGGGCACAGAATGCAGCAGGGTCAAAGTCACAGCGACTGAATGTCCTACCTGATCCTATGTGTAACGTCCTATAGCACATGCTGACAGCTGCTCCTCTTCCTGTCAGAGGGTAAAAGACCGCTCTGGCTTGCACCTTTTCTGACCTGGAAGGAGGAGAGTGTAGGTTTTAATAATTAGAACAAAACAGCAATCAAACAGCAGAAAAACTGACTTCTTGACAAGTAAACAGACTAAACTGTCGTGCAAAGGTGTCTTACTGTTTGGGTGGGGTGCTGAGGTTTTTGGGGTAGTGCTGGTGGTGGGGGGAGGTTGAGTGCTGGGCACTTTGGGAGCAAAGAGCTGCTGGATCCTCTGATAGGCCAAGAGCTTGATCATCTCTGCATCCAGTTTGTCCAGCTCGATCTCTGCACACACACACAAACACACACAACCGCTAGAAGCTAATTACATCTTGGTGTGCTTCATAGCAGAACACAGCAATACGAAGGCTCTTAAACTGTCACATGTGGCCGCAGAGTGACAAACTCACCCCCATCCTCCTCTTTTCCATCCTTCATGCAGCTGGACAGGTTGGTGATGAGGGCAGTGTGTTGGGCAACAGTGAGTCCGTCAGTGCAGGAGCAGCCTTTATGTCTGAGGGACAGGAGAGGAAAAAAGAGACAAACTGACATTGAATATGACGGCACAGCTGTGTAAGTGTTTCAGTGTCTAAAAAGTCACTCCAACTGGTTGATGCACAAAGTGATACACTTGCAAAAATTCTACAAAAAGACTTCATTTAACACACTTCAAAGAGTCACGAGAACTTGTTGCAACATTATTTCATCTCCTTTAACTATCATGAGTGTGTTTGGGTTTTTGGGAGTCAAGGATCCCAATAAAAATCAACAGCACATCTTACTGGTGTGTCTACTGCATGAAGAGTTACAGCAAACTGACAGAAGCACTGTTATCAGAAGTAATTTCTGACCACACCAATGTCCACTTTTTTCCCAGTTAATGCCAGTCGTTTATCTGGACCTCTCTCCTATCACATCGAAAATGAATCAAAACTCAGAACCTCTGATCGATACGGTCTTGCCCATGTCAGTTATTTTGGTTTGTAAAATCTGTCAATAGTCCGCCCATGATTTACTGTCCCCTTTGAGACATACTAACATGTATGTTGTCACCTGACACTGCTCTGTCCAGTCTGTGGCAAGTAAACGTAAAGAGACGTCAGATACCAAGTCAGCTTCCCACCTGAGCAGTCTGTACCAAATAGAAATGCTGTTTTTTGTCTTACTCTTAGTAAACTAAATAAATAATTCACTGACCAAACACCATCCACTCTGATACATTTGCATCTGCTGGTGAAAGAAACTGATCTGACATCAGTGTTAAGTTAACAAGCTCTACGTGACAAGCTCTAAAGAGTCATGCATTAAATGAAGCAGCAGGAGTATTTCTTGTAATCAAATTACTCGATGAATAGTTGCAGCCCTGGCTAGTACTACAGGCGGAAACAACAAGCCTGTAAGATGACTTTAGAATTACAAGTTTAGTTTACTTTAATTACTGTTAAACTACAGTGTTATGTTTTTACTTGTACTTACAATTTCCAGAGAAAACACTAAAGGCTGTTTTTGTGCTTAGATTTAACTCGTGCTGTGTCACTAATATTGCACTGTAATACTATTGTACCATAGCAGTGACAATGGATTCACACTTCGGTCATCTGCCACCATCCCAGAAATGTACTAGTCAGTACTAATACAATAGAATTATGCAATTCTCAATACCAAAACAAAATGATCATCCCATGTACATAAAGGCTGCCAACCGACACACACTGCTCAAAACCCCCACAACACCTCCTCCAAGTGGGAGCACATGGGGGGTGGGCCTATGCCATCTCTTTAGCCTGTACACAGCCAGACTGCATGGGCTAAAACACAGTCTCTGGTTAGACTCCCTTGAGCTCCTCCCCAGGCCTGGCTCCAGGGTGGGGCCCTCGTAATCACTATAGCTACTGTACATTATCTCTTACACTTTAAAGTATTTTAGAATAAATTATTATTATTATCATTATTACTATTATTATTATTAGCTGTATAAAGTGATACATTTAGACTGCAGCTTTGACATTTCTGATGTGTACCTGGAGTAGGTGCTGATCCAAACTTTACTGTGTCGTGCTCCTGGCTGCCTCTAGATGGTGCATCTGTGAAGGAACTGCTGGTGATTGAGAAGGAGGGCTTTTCATCGGTGCTCACACACTCCTCCTGGGGCTCTGTCTGGCTCCTGTGGTTCTGTTGGCCACTGTGGGGCCATATCGTGGGGGCAGTGGGGCAGTTCTGTTGGGCACATGCATTTACAGTGCTCTCGGGTTCCTTATTAACCGTTTCTGTTCCTATGTGGTTCACAAGTCCAGAGGCAGAAGCTGATGGCGTTCTCCCAGCCTTCAGTCTGTTCTGTAGCTCAGCCTTTTTCATGTCCTCTGATGTTCCACTTGATTGTGTATTTGCTTCTCAAAGTGCCACTCTGTTGATGAGGCCTTCTGTTTGATGGATAGGTGTCGCATGATACTGCACTGGAGAGCGATGACATCCTGAATCCAGCTGAAACTGAGTGGGGTTTCTCTCCATAGCAGCTGTATTAGGAGCTGAAGAGTCTCTTGAGGAGTCGCAGGGTCGGAGCAGAAACTGTAAAACTCTCGAGCTCTGCACCCTGAACTTCATCCTCAGGCTCTGCTGCCTCCTCCTCTCCATCGTTCTGCTCCTCTGAGGGGGTTGGGGTGGATGAATTGTTGGAATTTGGAGTCCCAGGCCGGCTGCTTAGCCCTGCTGCTGGTTCTGCGGTCCAATAGTCGTACCTGGGCCCACTCGTAGACCAGGGCCTACAGCTCCGTCCCCCGGAGGAAGACCGTCAAGCTGAAGCCGGCCAGCGTTGAGCTGCCGCTCCACGGATGGAGAAGCAGATCGCTTGGAGGAGGATTTCTCTGGCAGGTCGTTGGTCTGTTCAGACTTCTGTTCTGTCATAGACACACAAAAAACCAAACACTGATTTAAAAAGCCATCTCTTGACCCGGCTGTCCTACCTAGTTATAGGCGAATTGCCAAAACTTCCTTTCATATCAAAAATTTCTTGAAAAAAAATATTTTTAAAAAGCTAACAGATAGTTTTCAGAGGAATGGCTTATTTGAACCAGTTCAGTCACAGATTTCAGAGCTCATCACAAGCACAGAAACAGCTTTAGTGAAGGTTATACATCATCTTTCTCATGGCCTCAGTGCAGCATTCAATACTTTTGACCGTAATATTTTATTAAAGCAATTAGAGCATCCTGTAGGTATTGATTTCTGCAGTGGTTTGTATCATATTTATCTAAGGTTAATTATGGATGTGCTAGGACGCATTCTGTTTACAATTTAAATGCAGTATCATCAGAAGGCATAGTATACATTTTCACTGCTATGCAGAGGACACCCAACTTTATTTATCCATGAAGCCAGATACCACAAACCAATTAGTTAAACTTGCAGGAATGTCTTAAAGACATAAAGACTCTGGATGGCCTCTAATTTTCTTGACTTCTAAATTCAGATCCAAATGAGGTTATTGTACTCGGCCCTGAAAATCTTAGAAATATGGTATCTTAACCAGATTCTTACTCTGGATGGCATTACCTTGGCCTCCAGTAACACTTGTGAGGAACCCTGGAGTCCTTATTGACCAGGACAGTCCTTCAATGCACATATTAAACAAATACCTAGAACTGATTTCTTCCAATTCCAATTCTTTGCGTAATATCTCTGAAATAAGAAATATCCCTGTCTCAGAGTGACGCTGAAAAAACTACTTCATGCATTTATTCGTCTAGGCTGGACTAGATGTTTTCTAATTATTTTGGGACATCATTTTAGAGACAGAACATTACTTTTTACTTACCACACTGTTCATTCTCGCCAATGTCTGAGATGCAGAAGACGATAATTTACACTTTGCACTGTCTTCATGGATTATTGGTTCATTTACGCAGATTATATAATAAAGTCAGTCTTGTATTCCTTGCAGTCATATCCAACACACAGGCCAGCACAAAGTAATAAAGGAAAAGTGCAAGACGCACTGAAAACGCTGACCTGTGTATCTCAATATACAAAAAAACTATATACATATTTACAGAAATAACTCCTCAGACTAGCCGCATCATGATGGTCTCTGTGTAAGATGGAGAGGTGTTTCCAGCCTTTCCAGACACAGCGCAGACATGAGGAGTTAGAAAGTTTGCTCCAAAGCACGAGGAAACATCCATATGTAACATCCATATGCCATATGTCCAGGAAAGGCTTCATTGCTGATCACAGCCGGAGACGTTTCCTTGGTGGAGTGGGGCTCCTGCTGCTGCTCTCCTCCTCTGCAGGCTTCCTCTTTGCACCCTGTGTAAACCTCTTCAGAAACTGGCAGAGAACCGACATGATTACTCTGCCGTCAGAGGTGTAGTCCGTAACTCTCCATCGATTTGTCATTTCCCTTTCCTCTGTGCAATACACAGTGGAAATGACTCTGGTGATGGTGTTGCCGTCGACATCCAGGGTGCAGACGCAGTTCCTCTGATCTGCCTTGAGGACAGAAAGATCTGCCTTCTCTGGAAGCAGAGGTGTGAGGAACCGTGAATGGAGGTGGGACCCTGCAGGCGGCACCATTAAACCAGCTGGTGAGTTGGTAGGAGGAGATGGAGTGGTGTTCTCCAACTGACTCTCTGGCACATGGGTGAAAGGTGTCGTCAGCAGCAGTTTGTTAAAGAATCCCCTGAAGGCAATATAAGGAAACGCCTTCGTCCCCGTAACCAGGTTGTGGTTTAACGAGAGGACCAGATTTTTCATAGAGTCCACATGGCTGGGGCTCAAAGGACGGTTCCTCAGGTTGGAGATGAACATCTGGCGTACACTGACAGGACTCACCAGCTCAGCTACGAGAAAACAAAAAGATCATCTGTGTTAATCGTGACATAATCAGACAAATTACGGATTTAAATGTCAAAACATGGCTTTATATCATCATATGCTATTTCTACACACAGACAATGAGAGGCCCGCAGCAGAACTCACTCTTTATGAAAGCCTTAAGATTGGTAGAAGGTGAGAAAAATGGCTTTGCACTGTAAATGACTAAATTTCATGTTTTAAACCAAAGATCACAGCACCAAACTCTGCTTGTTAGCATGTTTAAACAGTAAAATGTCCTGATGATAGAATTCATTTGCAAATTCACATGTAATGTAAATTAAAAGTACAGCTCATAGTAAAGAATAACTTTGTGTGTTCTTGGTGACTGTGAACAACATTTCATGATAAATGAATGTCATCCATAATATTTGTGAATTATGGACACATTGTCAGTAAGGCTGCATAGAGTTTCAGTGATGTTTAATAATGAATTCATGTTCAGCACTTATTCTTATTTTATTTAAGCATCAGTCTGTTGGAAATAAAACAGCTAAAGTCAGGTGAGAAACCTCCAGCCTGCTTATTGCATGCACACAGTTTCAATTTCTCACCGAGCACATAACATACATCTGGAACACCTGTACAGACACGGCAATACACAAGCACTCACATAAATATGATATACTTGATTCAGCATCAGTAGCTATAACTGATTTTGCACATAATGCGTGCAAGATCAAATTTTGGCCACATCTCCGAGACTCCCTAACTCCCCTCAAAATTTCCCAGCTTTTAAACGCAACGACTGCCTCTGTGAACTCTCACAGCTCCATCATGCTTCTATACAGATTCGTAATTTTTAACTTTATGTCAAATTCAGGGCCAGTTGCTAAAACATGTAAACTCAAACCCTCCACATGGGCACATGTAGGCAGCCTGCTGTAGGCACTGTTACCGGTCTGAAATATCGGCACGCTCTCATACCAACATACCAACATACCAACGCTATGTGACAAATCGGCGGTATGTTACGCGTTGGGAGGTATGAGAGCCGTTTGGAATGAATCTATACATATAAATGTGTTTTATGTTCTGATCATGAATCACTTTGAGAAACACCATCTGATAGGGCCAACGTTATGGTTAAGGTTATGGTTAAGGTAATGGTTAAGGTTATGGTTAAGGTTAGGGTTGGAATGGACGGCTGGAGCTTCTGCTCTGAGCGTGTGTTATTGCCACGACCGGCATTCTATTGGATTCAATTGAGATTCCGAAGCGTCCCATAAGGACGCGGAATGGTACCTTTCACCTTGGGACGTGACAAATCGTCGGTATGTTACTGAAACACAGGGCATGTCTGGGCTGTAATGGCTCACCTCAGTGAAGCTGAAAAAGAGGCCAATTCCTCCTACAAATCGGAGAATATCTCCAGCATGTTCCTTAATCTGGTCTGCACAAGGAGAACAGAAGCTGTTGGGGAAACAAGCCTGCAAGAGACACAGCACATGTTTAAAAATCGCACCAATGCTTCTGACAGTAGAGTCATTATTTCAAATTAACTTTACTGCTGTTACTTTTCAAACAAGACCAAGGGAGCTCACTGTCAACCAGTGATGGGAATAACGGCGTTACAAGTAACGGCGTTGCTAACGGCGTTACTTCTTTCAGTAACGAGTAATCTAACTAATTACTATTCCTATCATTACAACGTCGTTACCGTTACTAACAAGAAAATGCGGTGCGCTCACGTTACTATTTTTCAACAAACAGATGGTTGAAGCTGTGTTCAGGTTACCGCATCTTACATCAGTTGCACGGAAGTAGCTGTAAGTAATATGGACGCTACAGCTTTAAGCATCTAGGCGCTCCCGTGGACGGCACAACACCTGGAGCCAATGGGGCAAAACAATCGCATTATCCACAACTGTTCCTTGGCTCTTGGACAACTTTGATAATTCTTTTCACTCCTCTGTCTGAAACCTTGCAAGGAGCAAGGTTTCAGACAGTTTATCATAAAATGATGTTCTTTCCACTTCTGGATTATGGTCCCAATGGTGCTCACTGGGATCTTCAGTAATATTCCTCTGAGCCAGTGCCAGCAACATTTTTGCAACAATAAAGTTCCAAGGGTCTTGTGAGAGCTCACTGGTTTTACCCATCATGTTTTTTTGAGACCCCTTTTAATCGACCATCAGCTGGGCCTGAACCCTATTTGCACCTCCCTTTCTTCATTTTTTCAACAAAGTTTTTTATTAGCACTTATTAGCAGCATGTGAGGCTGGGAAAGAATGTCTCGGACTCCCGGACCATCAGCACCGGCTCCCCTCAGGGCTGTGTTCTTTCTCCTCTGCTCTTCTCCCTGTACACCAACTGCTGCACCTCCACCCACCAGTCTGTCAAGCTAATCAAGTTTGCAGATGACACCACCGTTATCGGACTCATCTCGGACGGGGATGAGTCTGCCTACAGGAGGGAGGTTGAACGTCTGGTGTCCTGGTGCAGCCACAACAACCTGGTGCTGAATGCCCAGAAGACAGTGGAGATTTATTGTGGACTTCAGGAAGCACACAGCCCACTCCCCCCCATCATCCTGACTGACACCCCCATCACCTCTGTGGACTCGTTCCGCTTCCTGGGTACCACCATCACCCAGGACCTGAAGTGGGAGCCCCCACATCACCTCCGTCATTAAAAAAGCCCAGCAGAGGATGTACTTCCTGAGGCAGCTGAGAAATTCAACCTGCCAACACGGACGACGATGCAATTCTACACTGCAATCATCGAGGTCCATCCTCACCTCCTCCATCACCAGTGTGGTACGCTGGAGCCACTATCAGGGACAAACAGGACTGCAGCGTGTTGTGCGCTCTGCTGAGAAGGTGATTGGCTGCAGACTCCCATCTCTGCAGGACCTATACACCTCCAGGACACTGGTGGCGTGCAGCTCGGATCTCAGCTGACCCTTCTCACCCTGGACACAGTCTGTTTGACCTGCTCCCCTCAGGCAGGAGGCTCCGGTCCATTCGCACCAGAACCTCTCGCCATAAGAACAGTTTCTTCCCCTCTGCTGTCGGACACATGAACAATAAACGTACGACTGTTCCCACCACTAACACATGACCCTACGCTGTGTTCACTGCATCATTCCATGTTTGGCACTGATCACCACCTGCACTCATGTATATATCATGTATATATCTATCCACTTAGCACTTTTAATTCTTATTCTTATTTTTATATTTTTATGACAGTATGTTGCACTGAAGCACCGCAGCAATTTCCTAATGTTGTAAACCTCCTCAACATCTGGCAATAAACCCTTTCTGATTCTGATTATCACACATAATGTAATTACACAATTTATGTGTTTATGGTTTGATTTCGTTGCATCTGTGAAGTGGGTGGGTTGTTATCAACATATGGTGAGAATTTCTTTCAACCTAAACTTTAGAAATATATTTACTTGAAAATTTGTGATGTGTTCAATTTTATTGTACATTAAAAAAGACCCACTCATCCGCCTTTTGCCCTTTCCTCGCTCTGTGCCTGTCCCCCGGTTG